>NW_028321572.1:0-14177 GCF_062004578.1 Staurois parvus | reverse complement strand
GGGGGGGGGGAATGATGTGGGGACTTCCGTGCTCGGACTGGTTGGGGGGGGAATGATGTGGGGACATCCATACCCGGGCTGGTTGGGGGGGGGGGGGGAATGATGTGGGGACATCCATACCCGGGCTGGTTGGGGGGGGGGGGGAATGATGTGGGGACATCCATACCCGGGCTGGTTGGGGGGGGGGGGAATGATGTGGGGACATCCATACCCCGGCTGGTTGGGGGGGGGAATGATGTGGGGACATCCATACCCGGGCTGGTTGGGGGGGGGGGGGGGAATGATGTGGGGACATCCATACCCCGGCTGGTTGGGGGGGGAATGATGTGGGGACATCCATACCCGGGCTGGTTGGGGGGGGAATGATGTGGGGACATCCATACCCGGGCTGGTTGGGGGGGGAATGATGTGGGGACATCCATACCCGGGCTGGTTGGGGGGGGGGAATGATGTGGGGACATCCATACCCCAGCTGGTTGGGGGGCAATGATGTGGGGACATCCATACCTCGGCTGGTTGGGGGGGGGAATGATGTGGGGACATCATACCTGTGCTGGTTGGGGGGCAATGATGTGGGGGACATCCATACCCCGGCTGGTTGGGGGGGAATGATGTGAGGACATCCATACCCGGGCTGGTTGGGGGGGAATGATGTGGGGACATCCATACCCGGGCTGGTTGGGGGGGGGGGGGGGAATGATGTGGGGACATCCATACCCGGGCTGGTTGGGGGGGAATGATGTGGGGACATCCATACCCGGCTGGTTGGTTGGGGGGGAATGATGTGGGGACATCCATACCCGGCTGGTTGGTTGGGGGGGAATGATGTGAGGACATCCATACCCGGCTGGTTGGTTGGGGGGGAATGATGTGGGGACATCCATACCCGGGCTGGCTGGGGGGGAATGATGTGGGGACATCCATACCCGGGCTGGCTGGTTGGGGGGGAATGATGTGGGGACATCCACACCCGGGCTGGTTGGGGGGGAATGATGTGGGGACATCCATACCCGGGCTGGTTGGGGGGGAATGATGTGGGGACATCCATACCCGGGCTGGTTGGGGGGGAATGATGTGGGGACATCCATACCCGGGCTGGCTGGTTGGGGGGGAATGATGTGGGGACATCCATACCCGGGCTGGTTGGGGGGGAATGATGTGGGGACATCCATACCCGGGCTGGCTGGTTGGGGGGGAATGATGTGGGGACATCCATACCCGGGCTGGTTGGGGGGGAATGATGTGGGGACATCCATACCCGGGCTGGCTGGTTGGGGGGGAATGATGTGGGGGACATCCATACCCGGGCTGGTTGGGGGGCAATGTTGGGGGGGATGTGGAGAGTGTCCCGTAACGCGGTTCTCTGTTACAGTTCCGGCGGGAAGAAGATGCGGAGAAGGCTGTGAAGGATTTAAACAATCGCTGGTTCAACGGTCAGCCCATTCACGCAGAACTTTCTCCAGTCACCGACTTCCGGGAGGCGTGCTGTCGCCAGTATGAAATGGGGTGAGTTTGAGGGAGGAGCTTGTGGTCATGTGGTATAGTATGGGCGTAGGGTTCACCCATCACATATGTTCATCTATTCATGGAATCTCTCTCCGCAGGGAGTGCACGCGTGGCGGCTTCTGTAACTTCATGCATCTTAAACCAATCTCACGGGAACTGCGCAGAGAACTGTACGGCCGCCGCAGGAAGAAGTAAGTGCAGCCATGCTGGTCGTTGTGTTGGTGTACATGGAGGAGGCTCCTGTATCCACATTGATTGCTCATAGACAAGGGGCGGTCATTGGAAGAAGCCCCTCCTCCCTGTGCACAGAAGTACAAGGGTGATGTAGTCGCATTGTTGAATATCGGCACGCTGGTGTTGCCTAAGTGACCACCCACCATGGACATCAGTTATAGTCTTTGTGGACTGATCTGGCGGTGTCCCGCAGTCAGTATCTACATAGTCCCGGGCCCCGGGGCCCCTCACCGTGATGGCTTTTCAGTAAGAGGTATCGATTGTCTCCTGGCTGTTCTATGCCGAATCTAGGTGTGGCCTGCAGTCCTCTGGATGTCGGATCTGAACTCGGACAAGTTTTCTATGGAAGTTCTGGCTGGTGGTAGGTGGTCACATTCAGCTGGACTTGTCCTGTAATGTTGAAGACGATTTATAGCTTCTCCGATCCAGTTCTTCAGTTCTGAGTGTCAGGAAGATAACCCAACATTTGTATCCCCACAGGTAATACTGACAACCCAAATCCAATCACCATGGAAGGGCAGATGATTGTCCAAGAACAGGATGGGGGGGCTGACGGTTGAGGGAAACCCTCTTTAGTTCCGGTATCCCATCCTTGGTGTCTGGAAGATTCCCCAGTATTTATATTCCTATAGGGAGCACCTACTCCATCTAGTCACCAGATCGTATTGTCCTGGAACAGGATGGGGGGGGGGGGGGGGGGGGGTGACAGTGAGGGGGACACCTTGTTCTAGGTCCATCATCCCATCCTCGGTATTGGGCGGATTATCTCGGTATTTATATCATAAGGAGCACCAACACTTTCATCCAGTCACCAGATCTTATTGTCCTAGAATAGGATGGGGGGGGTTGACGTTTTAGGGACACCTTGTTCTAGGTCCATCATCCCATCCTTGGTATTGGGCGGATTATCCCGGTATTTATATCCTCATAGGGAGCACTTTCATCCAGTCACCAGATCTCATTGTCCTAGAATAGGATGGGGGGGGTGACGTTTTTAGGGACACCTTGTTCTAGGTCCATCATCCCATCCTTGGTATTGGGCAGATTATCCCGGTATTTATATCCTCATAGGGAGCACTTTCATCCAGTCACCAGATCTTATTGTCCTAGGATAGGATGGGGGGGGGTTGACGTTTTAGGGACACCTTGTTCTAGGTCCATCATCCCATCCTTGGTTTCGGGAAGATATCCCAGTATTTAGATCGCCACCGGTAGTACTGACACCCCAAATCTAATCTCCATGGAAAGGTAGATGATTGTCCTAGAACAGGATGGGGAGTGTGATGGTGAGGGAAAGGCCTTGTTCTGGGTCACCAGTCACCAGATCTTCTCCTCCTAAAATAGGAAGGGGGTTGTGAAGGTTGAATGACACCTTGTTCTAGGTCCATCATCCCCATCCTTGGTGTCGGGAGGATACCCCAGTATCTATATCCCTATAGGGAGCACCAACACTTTCATCCAGTCACCAGATCTTATTTTGCTAGAATAGGATGGGGGTGTGACGGTTGAGGGACACCTTGTTCTGGCTCCATCATCCTATTGTTGGTTTCGGGAAGATATCCTGGTATTTATATCCTCATAGGGAGCACCAACACTTTCATGCAGTCGGCAGATCTTATTGTCCTAGAATAGTGTAGGGGGTATGATGGCTGAGGGACACCTTGTTCTAGGTCCATCATCCCATCTTTGGTGTCAGAAGGATATCCCGGTATTTATATCCTCATAGGGAGCACCAACTCCTTCATCTAGTCACCAGATTTTATTGTCCTAGAATAGGACGGGGGTGTGACGGTTGAGGGACACCTTGTGCCAGGACCATCATCCCATCCTTGGTGCTTCCTTTGAGGATGTAAATACCGGGGTATCCTCAACACAAAGGATGGGATGATGGACCTAGAACAAGGTGTCCCTCAACCATCACACCCCCTATCCTATTCTAGGACAATAAGATTTGGTGACTGGATGAAGGTGTTGGTGCTTCCTATGAGGATATAAATACTGAGTTATCCTCTTGACACCAAAACCTTCATCCTTGGTGTCGGGAGGATATCCTGGTATTTATATCCCTATAGGGATCACCAACTCCATCCAGTCACCAGCTCTTATTGTCCTAGAATAGGATGGGGGTTGTGAATGTTGAGGGACATCTTGTTCTAGGTCCATCATCCCGTTCTTGGTGTAGGGAGGATATCCCGGTATTTATATCCTCATAGAGAGCACCAACCCCATCCAGTCACCAGATCTTATTGTCCTAGAATAGAATGGGGGCTGTGATGGTTGAGGGACACCTTGTTCTAGGTCCATCATCCCATCCTTGGAGTTTGGAAGATATCCAGTTATTTGTATCGACACCGGTAGTGTTGACACCCCAAATCTAATCTCCATGGAAAGGTAGATGATTGTCCTAGAACAGGATGAGGAGTGTGAAGATGAGGGGAACACCTTGTTCTAGGTCCATCATCCCATCCTTGGTGTCGGGAAGATATCCCATTATTTATATCCTCATAGGGAGCACCAACACCTTCATTCAGTCACCAGATCTTTTTTGTCCTAGAATAGGATGGGGGGGTGTGAAGGTTAGGTGACACCTTGTTTTAGGTCCATCATCCCATCCTTGGTGTCGGGAAGATATCCCGGTATTTCTATCCTCATAGGGAGCACCAACACCTTCATTCAGTCACCAGATCTTTTGTCCTAGAATAGGATGGGGGGTGTGAAGGTTAGGTGACACCTTGTTCTAGGTCCATCATCCCATCTTTGGTGTTGTGAGGATATCCCGGTATTTATATCCTCATAGGGAGCACCAACACCATCATCCAGTCACCATGGAAATGTAGATTTTAATGTCCTAGAACTGGGAGATGTGCACAAAAAAAAAATGCGTATTATGGAAACCACCTACTTTCAACCTCTAAAATTGACGTCATGAACTTGGTCGTAGCAGTCTATGCTGGGCTTCCATGGTGAAAGGTCATACAATTCTACAGAGGGCGCCCCCACTTGGCCGTGTGAGCGGGTCGGGCGCCCCCACTTGGCCGTGTGAGCGGGTCGGGCGCCCCCACTTGGCCGCGTGAGCGGGTCGGGCGCCCCCACTTGGCCGCGTGAGCGGGTCGGGCGCCCCCACTTGGCCGCGTGAGCGGGTCGGGCGCCCCCACTTGGCCGCGTGAGCGGGTCGGGCGCCCCCACTTGGCCGCGTGAGCGGGTCGGGCGCCCCCACTTGGCCGCGTGAGCGGGTCGGGCGCCCCCACTTGGCCGCGTGAGCGGGTCGGGCGCCCCCACTTGGCCGCGTGAGCGGGTCGGGCGCCCCCACTTGGCCGCGTGAGCGGGTCGGGCGCCCCCACTTGGCCGCGTGAGCGGGTCGGGCGCCCCCACTTGGCCGCGTGAGCGGGTCGGGCGCCCCCACTTGGCCGCGTGAGCGGGTCGGGCGCCCCCACTTGGCCGCGTGAGCGGGTCGGGCGCCCCCACTTGGCCGCGTGAGCGGGTCGGGCGCCCCCACTTGGCCGCGTGAGCGGGTCGGGCGCCCCCACTTGGCCGCGTGAGCGGGTCGGGCGCCCCCACTTGGCCGCGTGAGCGGGTCGGGCGCCCCCACTTGGCCGCGTGAGCGGGTCGGGCGCCCCCACTTGGCCGCGTGAGCGGGTCGGGCGCCCCCACTTGGCCGCGTGAGCGGGTCGGGCGCCCCCACTTGGCCGCGTGAGCGGGTCGGGCGCCCCCACTTGGCCGCGTGAGCGGGTCGGGCGCCCCCACTTGGCCGCGTGAGCGGGTCGGGCGCCCCCACTTGGCCGCGTGAGCGGGTCGGGCGCCCCCACTTGGCCGCGTGAGCGGGTCGGGCGCCCCCACTTGGCCGCGTGAGCGGGTCGGGCGCCCCCACTTGGCCGCGTGAGCGGGTCGGGCGCCCCCACTTGGCCGCGTGAGCGGGTCGGGCGCCCCCACTTGGCCGCGTGAGCGGGTCGGGCGCCCCCACTTGGCCGCGTGAGCGGGTCGGGCGCCCCCACTTGGCCGCGTGAGCGGGTCGGGCGCCCCCACTTGGCCGCGTGAGCGGGTCGGGCGCCCCCACTTGGCCGCGTGAGCGGGTCGGGCGCCCCCACTTGGCCGCGTGAGCGGGTCGGGCGCCCCCACTTGGCCGCGTGAGCGGGTCGGGCGCCCCCACTTGGCCGCGTGAGCGGGTCGGGCGCCCCCACTTGGCCGCGTGAGCGGGTCGGGCGCCCCCACTTGGCCGCGTGAGCGGGTCGGGCGCCCCCACTTGGCCGCGTGAGCGGGTCGGGCGCCCCCACTTGGCCGCGTGAGCGGGTCGGGCGCCCCCACTTGGCCGCGTGAGCGGGTCGGGCGCCCCCACTTGGCCGCGTGAGCGGGTCGGGCGCCCCCACTTGGCCGCGTGAGCGGGTCGGGCGCCCCCACTTGGCCGCGTGAGCGGGTCGGGCGCCCCCACTTGGCCGCGTGAGCGGGTCGGGCGCCCCCACTTGGCCGCGTGAGCGGGTCGGGCGCCCCCACTTGGCCGCGTGAGCGGGTCGGGCGCCCCCACTTCGCTGTCTGATGAAATCTACCTGCTGAGATCTGAGAAGGATTGGTTGAATTTCCAGAGCAAGCTCCGAAAGCCCAACACGCTCAGGGTAAGGGAAGACCCAACAAGTTCACCAGCTTCCTGCTGCGGACCGTCCACCACAGAATATGGTCGTTCACCTGGAGGAGAGAAGGCGAAGGCAGTAAAAACTTAAGGAGCATTTATTTTCGGGAGGAAAGTCCTTGTCCAAGGGAGTGAACTTTGGTGGCACCCCCATTCCTCCCTGTGGAGGATCTCCTCACAGCAGCAGAATCTTCCATCAACCACATATCTGTAGAAGAGAGAACAATTCTGAGGGTCCGGGTCCAAAACGCCTCATTCTGACGTGAACCCCGATATGGAGAGAGGAGGCTCTTACGTTGCTTAACATGGATACGAGCATCAGGGCTGGGACAAGGGGTGGGCAGGAGGATCAGCCGCCCAGGGTGCAGCTCTAGGAGAGGTCTGACCTACCCGTTCTCCACCCCATCTGCCCTCAGCTGACACAAAAACACACCATACACGTGCAACCGCCTACTAGCCGCAAGAAAGCAAGCGATTGGCCATGCGGTGGCAGTGCAGTAGGACCTGTCCCGGTACTGCCGAGCTTTACCATCGTCATCCGACAAGGGGAGGTACATCTTGGTGTGACCACCATGAGACTGCGCTCACCATGAGACTGCGCTCACTTGGCTCATGAATTTTACACACTGCTGTTTCCCAGCTACAGGGATACTCGTGATTCCCTCCAGGGGCCCCACAACACCTCAGATCCCAACATGGTGAGGACTTCTCTGCTTGATTCCCTCCAGGGGCCCCACAACACCTCAGATCCCAACATGGTGAGGACTTCTCTGCTTGATTCCCTCCAGGGGCCCCACAACACCTCAGATCCCAACATGGTGAGGACTTCTCTGCTTGATGGCGGGTGGGTCTGCTTATGCAGTGTGGACATTCATTACTGTTCCTGATCCACCTGGGGGGGGGGGAGAACATGAAGGGTGGAAGGGCCCTGAGCCGGAGCCGAAGGGTGTGCTCAATGCTGCACACGACGAGTTCAGGGTGTTGGAGAAGATCTGTCATCCTTCAGTCAACCTTCACGAGGTGCATGAGCAACCTAGGGGGGAGAACATGAAGGGTGGAAGGGCCCTGAGCCGGAGCCGAAGGGTGTGCTCAATGCTTCCCTTCAGTGCTGCACAAGACGAGTTCAGGGTGTTGGGGAAGATCTGTCATCCTTCAGTCATCCTTCAGTCATCCTTCACGAGGTGCATGAACCATCATCTCCTGGCTCTGAAAGGCTGCACGAGCAACCTAGAAGATACTGTCGGATGTGAAGATCGCTATTCATGCAAACATGGGGGGTCTGTCTTGTACCACCTATGATGCCGTATCCCCAGGCTGGTCACCTTCCTGAGCCTGGGAGACCACCAACTCCTGACCTTGCTGAGGAATGGCCGCCAACCAATGTCAGGTGACCTCTCCATCTGTGCTAATGAAGAAAATGGCGCTGCGCTCCCTGAATGGTATCTAAGTACGACCCAGAAATATATACATTACCCCCATCATGCCTGAGGGTGAAACAAATATAAATGCCTAAGCACAATTTTGCAACGTTGACGTGTTAGTAAGACCGTCCGTATCATCCCTACCACTTCGTACATCCATGTGGATCATACCACATTTTTTTCAGGACAAATTGGGCTTTCATTTGGTGGTAAATGGTAACAAATATCTCCTGAATTGTTTTAATTACCAAAGGAAAACTGGCCCAAAATGGTAAAAAAAAAACTTTTTTAAAATTTTAGCCATGTGTTTCCTGTTACCATAACCTACCGCCACAGAACGACCCAAAATACGTCCTCCAGCTCCTGACGATCGCAGCGACACCATCTATGTGGGTGTTATTTGTTGTTTGTACCCGGAGTACCGCCCAGAAATAATATTTTTTGTTTTTTTTTTTTACCTAAAAACACTGAGACCAATTTTTTTTTTCTTTCTAAATCCTGACCTTTGACCCAAACACTAACCCTGACCTTTGACCCAAACACTAACCCTGACCTTTGACCCAAACACTAACCCTGACCTTTGACCCACACACTGACCCTGACCTTTGACCCACACACCGACCCTGACCTTTGACCCACACACCGACCCTGACCTTTGACCCACACACCGACCCTGACCTTTGACCCACACACTGACCCTGACCTTTGACCCACACACTGACCCTGACCTTTGACCCACACACTGACCCTGACCTTTGACCCACACACTGACCCTGACCTTTGACCCACACACCGACCCTGACCTTTGACCCACACACCGACCCTGACCTTTGACCCACACACCGACCCTGACCTTTGACCCACACACTACGCACTGAACTAGATCAAACCTTCATCTTGGGATTTTTCTTTTTTTTTTTACATTTTTTTTCCTCTCTATGATGTCCATTTATGAAGCAGCGGTAAATGATCGCCGCTCAGTTCTCCTCCTGCGAATGCCTTTTATGAAGGGGTGTAGATCAGTTCTCCTCCTGCGAATGCCTTTTATGAAGGGGTGTAGATCAGTTCTCCTCCTGCGAATGCCTTTTATGAAGGGGTGTAGATCAGTTCTCCTCCTGCGAATGCCTTTTATGAAGGGGTGTAGATCAGTTCTCCTCCTGCGAATGCCTTTTATGAAGGGGTGTAGATCAGTTCTCCTCCTGCGAATGCCTTTTATGAAGGGGTGTAGATCAGTTCTCCTCCTGCGAATGCCTTTTATGAAGGGGTGTAGATCAGTTCTCCTCCTGCGAATGCCTTTTATGAAGGGGTGTAGATCAGTTCTCCTCCTGCGAATGCCTTTTATGAAGGGGTGTAGATCAGTTCTCCTCCTGCGAATGCCTTTTATGAAGGGGCGTAGATCAGTTCTCCTCCTGCGAATGCCTTTTATGAAGGGGTGTAGATCAGTTCTCCTCCTGCGAATGCCTTTTATGAAGGGGTGTAGATCAGTTCTCCTCCTGCGAATGCCTTTTATGAAGGGGCGTAGATCAGTTCTCCTGCGAGTGCCTTTTATGAAGGGGCGTAGATCAGTTCTCCTCCTGCAAATGCCTTTTATGAAGGGGTGTAGATCAGTTCTCCTCCTGCGAATGCCTTTTATGAAGGGGTGTAGATCAGTTCTCCTCCTGCGAACGCCTTTTATGGAGGTGTGTAGATCAGTTCTCCTCCTGCGAATGCCTTTTATGAAGGGGTGTAGATCAGTTCTCCTCCTGCGAATGCCTTTTATGAAGGGGTGTAGATCAGTTCTCCTCCTGCGAACGCCTTTTATGAAGGTATGTAGATCAGTTCTCCTCCTGCGAATGCCTTTTATGAAGGGGTGTAGATCAGTTCTCCTCCTGCGAATGCCTTTTATGAAGGGGTGTAGATCAGTTCTCCTCCTGCGAATGCCTTTTATGAAGGGGTGTAGATCAGTTCTCCTCCTGCGAATGCCTTTTATGAAGGGGTGTAGATCAGTTCTCCTCCTGCGAATGCCTTTTATGAAGGGGTGTAGATCAGTTCTCCTCCTGCGAATGCCTTTTATGAAGGGGTGTAGATCAGTTCTCCTCCTGCGAATGCCTTTTATGAAGGGGCGTAGATCAGTTCTCCTCCTGCGAGTGCCTTTTATGAAGGGGCGTAGATCAGTTCTCCTCCTGCAAATGCCTTTTATGAAGGGGTGTAGATCAGTTCTCCTCCTGCGAATGCCTTTTATGAAGGTGTGTAGATCAGTTCTCCTCCTGCGAATGCCTTTTATGAAGGTGTGTAGATCAGTTCTCCTCCTGCGAATGCCTTTTATGAAGGTGTGTAGATCAGTTCTCCTCCTGCGAATGCCTTTTATGAAGGGGTGTAGATCAGTTCTCCTCTTGCGAATGCCTTTTATGAAGGGGTGTAGATCAGTTCTCCTCCTGCGAATGCCTTTTATGAAGGGGTGTAGATCAGTTCTCCTCCTGCGAACGCCTTTTATGGAGGTGTGTAGATCAGTTCTCCTCCTGCGAATGCCTTTTATGAAGGGGTGTAGATCAGTTCTCCTCCTGCGAATGCCTTTTATGAAGGGGTGTAGATCAGTTCTCCTCCTGCGAACGCCTTTTATGGAGGTGTGTAGATCAGTTCTCCTCCTGCGAATGCCTTTTATGAAGGGGTGTAGATCAGTTCTCCTCCTGCGAATGCCTTTTATGAAGGGGTGTAGATCAGTTCTCCTCCTGCGAACGCCTTTTATGAAGGGGTGTAGATCAGTTCTCCTCCTGCGAATGCCTTTTATGAAGGGGTGTAGATCAGTTCTCCTCCTGCGAATGCCTTTATGAAGGGGTGTAGATCAGTTCTCCTCCTGCGAATGCCTTTTATGAAGGGGTGTAGATCAGTTCTCCTCCTGCGAATGCCTTTTATGAAGGGGTGTAGATCAGTTCTCCTCCTGCGAATGCCTTTTATGAAGGGGTGTAGATCAGTTCTCCTCCTGCGAATGCCTTTTATGAAGGGGTGTAGATCAGTTCTCCTCCTGCGAATGCCTTTTATGAAGGGGTGTAGATCAGTTCTCCTCCTGCGAACGCCTTTTATGAAGGGGTGTAGATCAGTTCTCCTCCTGCGAACGCCTTTTATGAAGGGGTGTAGATCAGTTCTCCTCCTGCGAATGCCTTTTATGAAGGGGTGTAGATCAGTTCTCCTCCTGCGAATGCCTTTATGAAGGGGTGTAGATCAGTTCTCCTCCTGCGAATGCCTTTTATGAAGGGGTGTAGATCAGTTCTCCGAGTGAAGGGAGAGCGATCTGCAAACGCTGGAAAACGTCTGATTTTACTACAATGTTGCGAGATGACAGATCGGTTTACTACGCGGAGGAAATGATCGCTGCTTAGTTTGTGGTTCCTCCAGCTCTGGGCCGGTGAATCTGGCGGGAGAACACGGATCCCCAGTGAAGGGCTGACATGGCTGATCTCCTGAGCGTCATAAACTGACCAGAGAGTGTCTGAGATCCTCGGAATGGCGTCTATTCTCTGCCATAAACGGACACCAATGCCAGGAGTTCAAGAGATACAATGTACCTCCTCCATTCATAGAGGAAAAAAACAAGGGGGCGGGGCTGCACAGTGACTGATCACTGCGATAGCCAATCAGAGGCCATCACCGATCATGTGACCTGGAGTCCCGGGTCCTGATCATTAGAACGGGCCCCGGGGCTCTCAGTGACACCGCGGTCTCTGTGCTGGGGGTGCGCAGTGCGGCGCTCTCCCGGCACAAAGACAAGTGCGCACATATGCGGCCCCGCGGATAACGCCCAGTTCTGTGAGGACACACATGTGTGACGTCGGCATCGAGGGGTTAAACCAAGAATCTGCATATAGACATAACATGTGATACTTGGATCAGTAAACATACGTGTAGACAGAAAACATCACATGATGACATGAAGTGAAAACTAAACCTGCGTCCCCAAAAATGGAAAAACGGTGACTTGTGTCAGGAGTGACGTGAGAGATGATTGGAAGTGTAACAGGAAGGCTGCGTTCACACGAGCGCTGTGCGCGGGCGGCAGAGAGGCGTTTGTAGTGTTTTTACCGCTTCCCAAACGCCTCTGCCAACTCTGCACATTGCAGCACATGGTGCTGTTCTAACGGGAGCGTTTGCGTCGCGGCAAAACGGACGCCTCTGGACGAGTCGGGAGGCGTTGAAGCCTATTGTCGTCTGTGGTGCGGCTCGCAGCGACAGGAGGCGAAACTCGGCCAACTTTCCTTTGTTGTGTACATCTCCGACACGGGTCAGCCATGTCAGTACATCAGAGGGTCCCCTACAGCATGCTGACCCGTGTCGGAGAAGCTGGGATATCTGGATGGGTCTCAGTGCTGCATGTAAAGGGGGTACCACCATCACTGTGTAACCCGAATCATTGATGTGGACGGGTCATTCTCAGTGCTGCATGTAAAGGGGGATACCACCATCACTGTGTAACCCGAATCATTGATGTGGATGGGTCGTATTAATATACCTGAAGGCTCATTGGCCCTTTGGGTCGCTGCGATAAGGTGAGGGGGCAATCCAGCCGTTGGAGGATCCCAATTTTTTTCACTCCCCACCAATATATGGGGGTCCCTGGTCTGTAGAGGGCACAGGGGGACCGTCTTCACCAATATATGTGGTCCCTGGTTTGTAGAGGGCACAGGGGGACCGTCTTCACCAATATATGTGGTCCCTGGTGTGTAGAGGGCACAGGGGGACCGTCTTCACCAATATATGGGGGTCCCTGGTCTGTAGAGGGCACAGGGGGACCATCTTCACCAATATATGGGGGTCCCTGGTTTGTAGAGGGCACAGGGGGGCCGTCTTCACCAATCTACAGTTGCAAGAAAAAGTATGTGAACCCCTTGGGATTACGTGGAGTTTTGCATGAATTGGGCATAAAATGTGCTCTGAACGTCATCTAAGTCACAACAATAGAAGAACACAGTCTGCTGAACATAATACTACACAAACATTAGATGTTGCCATGGTTTAATTGCACATAACATGTAGACGTTCACAGTGCAGGGAGGAAAAAGTATGTGAACCTTTGGACTTAATAATTGGTTGACCCTCCTTTGGCAGCAATAACCCCAACCAAACGTTTCCTGTAGTTGCAGATCAGACCTGCACAACGATCTGGAGTCATTTTGGACCACTCCTCTTCACAAAACTGTTTCAGTGTAGCAATATTCTTGGGATGTCTGGTGTGAATCGCTCTCTTAAGGTCATGCCACAGCATTTCAATGGGGTTGAGGTCAGGACTCTGACTGGGCCACTCCAGAAGGCGTATTCTGTGCTGTTGCAGCCATTGTTTTGTTGAATGACTTGTATGCTTTGGGTCATCATTGTCCTGTTGCATCACCCATCCTCTGCGGTGCTTCAGTTGGCGGACAGATGGTCGTACGTTTTCCTGCAAAATGTCTTGATAAACTCTGGAATTCATTTTCCCATCAATGACAACAATCCGTCCAGCCCTGAGGCAGCAAAGCAGCCCCAAACCATGATGCTCCCTCCGCCATGTTTCACAGTGGGGATGAGGTTTTGATGTTGGTGTGCTGTGCCTTTTTTTCTCCACACATAGTGTTGTGTGTTCTTCCCAAACAACTCAATCTTGGTTTCATCTGTCCTCAGTATATTCTGCCAGTAGTGCTGTGGAACATCCAGGTGCTCTTTTGCAAACTTCAAACGTGCTGCAATATTCTTTTTGGCCAGCAATGGCTTCCTCCGTGGTGTCCTCCCATGTACTCCATTCTTGTTTAATGTTTTCCTTATTGTAGATGTGTCAACAAAAATGTTAGCATGTGCCAGAGATTTCTGTAGGTCTTTAGCTGACACTCTGGGATTCTTCTTTACCTCATGCAGCATTCTGCGCTGTGCTCTTGCAGTCATTTTTACAGGACGACCACGCCTAGGGAGAGTAGCAACAGTGCTAAACTTTCTCCATTTGTAGACAGTCTGTCTTACCGTGGACACAGGAACATCAAGGCTCAAGGAGATACTTTTGTAACCCTTTCCAGCTTCATGCAAGTCAACAATTCTTGATGGTAGGTCTTCTGAGAGCTCTTTTCTGCGAGGCATGGTTCACATCAGACAGTGCTTCTTGAAACCAGTAAACCCAAAACAGGTGTCAGCAACACATCCAATATCATCACACTGATTGGAGTCAAGGTTGGCTCACTCCCGGCTCCAATTAGCTCTGGGAGAAGTCATTAAGCTAGGGCCTCACATACTTTTTCCTCCCTGCACTGTGAATGTTTACATGTTATGTGCAATGAAACCATGGCAACATCTAATGTTTGTGTAGTATTATGTTCAGCAGACTGTGTTCTTCTATTGTTGTGACTTAGATGACGTTCAGAGCACATTTTATGCCCAATTCATGCAAAACTCCACGGAAT
>NW_028321571.1:0-91810 GCF_062004578.1 Staurois parvus | reverse complement strand
GACACTTTCACCCCCTTCCAGTCCAGACACTTTCACCCCCTTCCAGTCCGGACACTTTCACCCCCTTCCAGTCCGGACTCTTTCACCCCTTCCAGTCCGGACACTTTCACCCCCTTCCAGTCCGGACACTTTCACCCCCCTTCCAGTCCGGACACTTTCACCCCCTTCCAGTCCGGACACTTTCACCCCCTTCCAGTCCGGACACTTTCACCCCTTCCAGCCCAGGCCAGTTTTCAGCTTTCAGCGCTATCACCCTTTGAATGACAACAACTCATTGGACGCTTCACAGTGCAGATGGACAATGACCCAAAGCAGACTGCAAAAGCAACCAAAGAGTTTTTTAAGGGAAAAGAGAAAAGCTATTTAGCAGTTTATATTTATTAAAATAATTGCACTTCACTACACTATGTTCTGTGTACTGTGGGAGACCAGATATTGTGAATGCGGGGTCCGGGGAGACCAGATAAAGTGGAATGCAGGGTCCAGGGAGACCAGATATAGTGAATGTGGGGTTCAGGGAGAGCAGATATAGTGAATGCAGGGTCCGGGGAGACCAGATATTGTGAATGCGGGGTCCGGAGAGACCAGATAAAGTGAATGCAGGGTCCAGGGAGACCAGATATAGTGAATGTGGGTTCAGGGAGAGCAGATATAGTGAATGCAGGGTCCAGGGAGAGCTGATATAGTGAATGCAGGGTCCGGGGAGAGCAAATATAGTGAATGCAGGGTCCAGGGAGACCGAATATAGTGAATGCAGGGTCCGGGGAGAGCGGATATAGTAAATGCAGGGTCCGGGGAGAGCGGATATAGTGAATGCAGGGTCCGGGGAGAGCGGATATAGTAAATGCAGGGTCCGGGAGAGCGGATATAGTAAATGCAGGGTCCAGGGAGACCAGATATAGTGAATGCAGGGTCCGGGGAGAGGAGATATAATGAATGCAGGGTCCGGGGAGAGCTGATATAGTGAATGCAGGGTCCGGGGAGAGCGGATATAGTGAATGCAGGGTCCGGGGAGACCAGATATAGTGAATGCGGGGTCCGGGGGACCGGATATAGTGAATGCAGGGTCCGGGGAGAACGGATATAGTGAATGCAGGGTCCAGGGAGACCAGATATAGTGAATGTGGGGTTCAGGGAGAGCAGATATAGTGAATGCAGGGTCCGGGGAGACCAGATATTGTGAATGCGGGGTCCGGGGAGACCAGATAAAGTGAATGCAGGGTCCAGGGAGACCAGATATAGTGAATGTGGGGTTCAGGGAGAGCAGATATAGTGAATGCAGGGTCCGGGAGAGCTGATATAGTGAATGCAGGGTCCGGGGAGAGCAAATATAGTGAATGCAGGGTCCAGGGAGACCGAATATAGTGAATGCAGGGTCCGGGGAGAACGGATATAGTAAATGCAGGGTCCGGGGAGAGCGGATATAGTGAATGCAGGGTCCGGGGAGAGCGGATATAGTAAATGCAGGGTCCGGGGAGAGCGGATATAGTAAATGCAGGGTCCAGGGAGACCAGATATAGTGAATGCAGGGTCCGGGGAGAGGAGATATAATGAATGCAGGGTCCGGGGAGAGCTGATATAGTGAATGCAGGGTCCGGGGAGAGCGGATATAGTGAATGCAGGGTCCGGGGAGACCAGATATAGTGAATGCGGGGTCCGGGGAGACCAGATATAGTGAATGCGGGGTCCGGGGGGACCGGATATAGTGAATGCAGGGTCCGGGGAGAACGGATATAGTGAATGCAGGGTCCAGGGAGACCAGATATAGTGAATGTGGGGTTCAGGGAGAGCAGATATAGTGAATGCGGGGTCCGGGAGAGCGGATATAGTGAATGCGGGGTCCGGGGAGGGCGGATATAGTGAATGCAGGGTCCAGGAAGACCAGATATAGTGAATGTAGGGTCCGGGGAGAGGGGATATAATGAATGCAGGGTCCTGGGGAGAGCTGATATAGTGAATGCGGGGTCCGGGGAGAGCTGATATAAGTGAATGCAGGGTCCGGGGAGAACGGATATAGTGAATGCAGGGTCCGGGGAGAACGGATATAGTGAATGCAGGGTCCGGGAGAACGGATATAGTAAATGCAGGGTCCGGGGGAGAGCGGATATAGTGAATGCAGGGTCCGGGGAGAGCGGATATAGTGAATGCAGGGTCCGGGGAGAGCGGATATAGTGAATGAAGGGTCCGGGGAGAGCGGATATAGTGAATGCAGGGTCCGGGGAGAGCGGATATAGTGAATGGAGGGTCCGGGGAGACCAGATATAGTAAATGCAGGGTCCAGGGTTTAGTAACACTTTAGGCTGATCATAAAAATAAATAAAACAGAGAATTTTGATTACCAGGAGTGGCAGCTTCTCCCCGCCAGTCATAACTCTTCTTGCGGTTGATATTCATCTCATCAGTTTTGAGTAAACGTACAACAGAAATCCGACCATCACTCCGCACACCTAGACACAACGACACCATTGTTATTATGCCTTTACAATATAACAGATCCTTATTTTTTAGTCCATAATATTATTACAAAGTGTTTTTATTAGTTTAATCCTTAGAGAACCTTAAAAAAAACCCACAACATTCGGCTCTACTATATCTTTAATATAACAACTTTTTAAAAAATATTCTTAGCAGAAGTTGTGCTCAGATCTACAGCCCTGGCTAAAAGTGTTGAGAATGACACAAATATTAATTTTCACAACATCCGCTGCTTCCGTGTTTTAGATCTATTTGTCAGACGTTACTATGTTATACTGAAGTATCATTCATAAGTGTCAAAGGCTTTTATTGACAATGACATGAAGTTTATGCAGAGTCGATGTTTGCAGTGTTGACCCTTCTTTTTCAAAGTCCTCTGCAATTCCCCCCGGCATGCTGTCAATCAACTTCTGGGTCACATCCTGACTGATGGTAGCCCATTCTTGCATAATCAATATTTGGGAGTTTATCAGAATTGGTGGGTTCACCCGCCTCTTGAGGATTGACCACAAGTTCTCCAATGGATTTAAGGTCTCGGGAGTTTCCTGGCCATGGACTCAAAATTTCAATGTTTTGTTCCCCAAGCCACTTAGGTACCACTTTTGGCTTATGGCAAGGTGTCCCATCATGCTGGAAGAGGCATTGTTCCTCACCAAACTGTTCTGGGAGGTTTGGGAGAAGTTGCTCTCTGAGGATGTATTTGGACCATTTTTTATTCGTGGCTGTGTTCTTAGGCAAAGTTGTCAGTGAGCGTCAGGTCAGAGCTACCCCAGCTAGGAATCAAGAGACAGGAGGTGTCACCCATGGGTCAAAAGTACCCAGCCAGGAGGTAAGAAACAGGAGGTCTCAACCATGGGTCAGAGGAGCCCCAGGCAGAAATTGAGAGACAGAAAGTTCCAATCGGGTCAGAGCTACCTGAGTCAGAAATTGAGAGATGGGAGGTCCCATTGAGGGGTCAAAGGTGCCCCAGCTAGGAGGCGAAAGGCAGGAGGCCTCAACCACAGTTCAGAGGAGCTCCAGTCAGGTGTCTAGATATAGGAGGTCTCAACCAGGAGTCAGAGGTGCCCCAGCCAGGAATCAAGAGACAGTAGGGCTCAACCATGGGTCAGAGGTACCCTGCCAGGAGGTCTCACCCATGGGTCAGAGGTACCCCAGCCAAGAGTAGAGACAGGAGGTCTGAACCATGGGTCAGAGGTATTCCAGCCAGGAGTAGAGACAGAAGGTCTCACTCAGGGGTCAGAGGTGCCCCAGCCAAGAGCCAAGAGACAGGAGTTCTCAATCAGAAGTCAGAGGTGACCCAGCCAGGATTCTAGAGACAGGAGGACTCTACCATTGGTCAGGGGTGCCCCAGTCTAGAGTCGAGAAACAGGAGATCTCAACCAGGGGTCAGAGGTGCCCCAGCCAGGATTCAAGAGACAGGAAGCCTCAACCAGGGGTCGGAGGTTCCCCAGCCATGATTCGAGAGACAAGAGGTATCAACCAGGGGTCAGAGGTACCACATCCAGGAGTTAAGAGACAGGAGGTCTCAACCAGGGGTCAGAGGGGCCCCAGCCAGGATTTAAGAGACAGGAGGTTTCAACCAGGGGTCAGAGGTGCCCCAGCCAGGAGTTGAGAGACAGGAGTGCTGAACAAGGAGTCAGAGTGGCCCCAGCCAGCAGCCAGGGGGTCTTGTCCCAGAAATCTGGTGAGCTCCTATTGAGGGATCAGATGTTCCCCAGCCAACAGCAAGAAGACAGAAGGTCTCATCCCAGGAGTCAGGTGAGCTCCTATTTAGAGGTCAAAGTATGGACCTGTGAAGTGAGGAGCTAAGTGAGCCTAAAATATCAGTGGTCTGAGAGACTCATTCACAGCGGTGGTGCTGTGGAAGCATAGCCATGTGAGCTAGCATTGTCTTGAATTTGTGTTTTGATGTTGAAGAACCCCTGTGTGGGCAACTGATGTTTATGTGAACTTTCTGTTCTGTTCAATAAAAGTGGGCTGCCATGCCCTAAAATACTGGCACAAACTCATCTACTACAAGAGTATATTCACCCCAATACCAATATGTATATATATATATATATATATATATATATATATATATATATATTTTTTTTTTTTTTTCTTAAAAAATAAAAGTATTCCCTCTTAAAAAGTATCCCCAGCTCACAACAATAATGTTGGATGGTCCAGATGGCATTTGCGTTCACTGTACAAGCATGAAACGCTCACATACTGTAGGTCAAGGCATTGCTATGCAAAGTTTTAGCAATCGCAAATCTGTGAAAATGTTGTTGTCATGCTAATATGAGCGATCTTCAACCCAAGTAAACCTTGTCTTAATATTACAACAAATTTATGCAAACTATTATTTGTGTGCTTTACAACATAGCATCAAAAGGGGAATAATGTTCTCCTAAATTATGTTCACTTTGAGCTTTACCATTCTTCTACATTACATAAGTCTCAATAATGTCTTATATTTTTCTTTTACAATGGATTTTATTATAGAATAGACAACGTCAGAGTAACAGTCAGAAACAAGAGCACTGACCAACAACAAACAAAACTTACAAGTTTTCTGATGAGTAGTACAAAAAAAAATGCACAGAAGTATAGACAAAGAAATAAATTTAGTACCAGGGGCGGACTGACCATTTGAAAACTCAGGCACTGCCCGAGGGCCCGGGGTCAGTAGGGGGCCCCATGAGATGCCCCTGGTACCTTTTTTCATAGGTTTTTTTGAGTTTGGGCAAGGACACAGGGGCCCCATAATCCCCTATTGCCCGGGGGCCCCATAAGTTGTCAGTCCGCCCTGCTTAGTACATAAGTGCAGCATATGAAGAGATAAAATAAAGCATCACAATTTGCAAAAATGGTGAGCAATTAGAGACCAAGGAATTAGTACACAACGATCAAAGATCAGCACACGATCCGCCTACAAAAGGCAGGAAAGGTGAAACACAGAGCCTCACCGGATGCACACTGGCATTCCGCATCCAGGACTCCTGAGGAAGTCCAACAGATAGATACGATCAGGGGCGGACTGACAACTCATGGGGCCCCTGGGCAATAGGGGATCATGGGGCCCCTGTGTCCTTGCCCAAACTCAAAAAAGCCTATGAAAAAGGTACCAGGGGCATCTCATGGGGCCCCCTACTGACCCCGGGCCCTCGGGCAGTGCCCGAGTTTCCAAATGGTCAGTCCGCCCCTGGATACAATACTGCTGGTGCAGTTCTTTTATATAAAAAAGAAAAAAAGGTTACAATCAGCATAAATATCATGAAAACAAACATAACAAGGAGGAAGGGAAAGAAAGAAGGAGAAAAGTAAAAAAAAGAGAGAGAAAAAGAAAAAGAAAGGGTTCCAGGGGCAAAAAAAAGTCTCATATCGACAAAAGGGTCTGATGAAGCCAGGGACACCAGATCTGTAGAAACTTCAGGTGAGCATCCAACAACATAGCCATCCGTTTCTCATTAACCATTATAAAATTCATCCAATTTTTGACTGCTTCGAGGCTGAGGAGGGGGGTCTTCCAAGCCTTCGTGATCATTAGTTTGGTAGCCATGAATAGATGCCATGCCAGTTGCCACTCAGGACGGAGTAGGCCCACGAATGGTTTATATAGTAATGCTTCGTATGGGTTACGCTTAATGTTTGTGTGAAACATAGTGCTGAGAAGGGCGTAAACCCTAATCCACAGTCTGCAAACCTTGGGGCAAGTCCACCAAATGTCTTATAGTTTTAATCAGCAAACTTTATTAATTAGACTTTGCAGTGAATATATGAGGGTGCCAGGGGTGTATCATGAAATCCGTAGGCCTGTGTGTGAGATCAAAAGTGGACCCTAAGTATAGAGTGGCAGAAAACTGTTGCATGCTTCATTCACCATGCTGAAAAGTGGGCGTGGTTTAAAATTGTGCTAAATATTAGGTGTGGCTTAAAGAGGGTGTGGTTAGAGTCTGAGATGACTTACATAGTGCAGAATGTGGAAATGTTAAATAGGGAATGTATAGTGCAGAACATGGGGGGGGGGGGGCAAAGATGCCAATAGTGAACCTTCCTCCTATACCAAAAAGGATAAATAGTGCACAGAGTGGCTATATTACCGCCATTGAAAAAATTAGAAAGAGATAGAGAGAGATAGAGATAGATAGATACACTATATTGCCAAAAGTATTAAGCTGCTGGCCTTTCCACGCAAATGACCTTTAATGGCCTCCCAGTCTTAGTCCGTAGGGTTCAATATTGAGTTGGCCCACCCTTTCCACGCACATGAACTTTAATGGCCTCGCAGTATCAGTCCATAGGGTTCAATATTGAGTTGGCCCCACCCTTTCCACACACATGAACTTTAATGGCCTCCCAGTCTCAGTCCCGTAGGGTTCAATATTGAGTTGGCCCCGCCCTTTTCACGCACATGAACTTTAATGGCCCCCCAGTCTTAGTCCGTAGGGTTCAATATTGAGTTGGACCCGCCCTTTGCAGCTATAACAGCTTCAACGCTTCTGGGAAGGCCGTCCACAAGGTTTAGGAGGTTGTCTATGGGAAGGTTGGACCATTCTTCCAGAAGCACATTGTCAGGTCAGGCACTGATGTCGGGGGAGGAGGCCTGGCTCACAGTCTCCGCTCTAATTCATCCCAAAGGTGTTCTATGGGGTTGAGGTTCAGGACTCTGTGCAGGACAGTCAAGTTCCTCCACCCCAAACTGGCTCCTCCATGTCTTTATGGACCTTGCTTTGTGCACTGGTGTGCAGTCATGTTGGAACAGGGAAGGGGCCATCCCCAAACTCCTCCCACAAAGTTGGGAGCATGAAATTGTCCAAAATGTCTTGGTATGCTGACGCCTTAAGAGTTCCCTTCCCTGGAACTAGGGGCCAAGCCCAACCCCTGAAAAACAACCCCACACCATAATCCCCCCTCCACCAAACTTTACACTTGGCACAATGCAGTCAGGCAAGTAATTTTCTCCTGGAAACTGCCAAACCCAGACACATCCATCAGATTGCCAGACAGAGAAGCATGACTGGTCCCACCAGAGAACACATATCCACTGCTCTAGAGTCCAGTGGCGGTGTGCTTTACACCACAGCATCTGACGCTTTGCATTGCACTTGGTGATGTAAGGCTTGGATGCAGCTGCTCGGCCATGAAAACCCATTCCATGAAGCTCTCTACACACTGTTGTTGGGCTCATCTGAAGGTCACACCAAGTTTGGAGGTCTTTAGCTTTTGACTCTGCAGACAGTTGGTGACTTCTGCGCACTGTGCGCTTCAGCATGTGCTGACCCCGCCCTGTCATGTGACGTGGCCTACCACTTGGTGGCTGAGTGGCTGTTGTTCCCAGTTGCTTCCACTTTGTTATAATCCCACTAACAGTTGAGCGTGGAATATTTAGTAGCCAGGAAATGTCACGGATGGACTTATTGCCCAGGTGGCCACCTATCACGGGACCACGCTTGGAGTCACTGAGCTCCTGAGAGCGACCCATTCTTTCAGCAATGTTTGTAGAAGCCGTCTGCATGCCTAGGAGCTTGATTGTATACACCTGTGTCCATGGAGGTGATTGGAACACCTGAATCACATGATTTGGAGGGTGGGCCTAATACGTTTGGCAATATAATGTATATATACAGTCAAAAAATATTAGCGCTCCTTCATTTCTGTCACATAATGCATCACTTCACCTAGAAAGTTTTTACAAATGTTTCAGCATTCTCATGTTTATTTCTTTTGTTTGTATTGGTATGACACAAAAGAGTGTCCAAAGAACAATTTGGTTGAACTTCAGCAACATTATTATTATTATTATTATTCTTCAGGATTTATATTATTATTATTATTATTATACAGGATTTATATTATTATTATTATTATACAGGATTTATATTATTATTATTATTATTCTTCAGGATTTATATTATTATTATTATTATTATACAGGATTTATATTATTATTATTATTATTATTAGGATTATATTATTATTATTATTATTATTAGGATTATATTATTATTATTATACAGGATTTATATATTATTATTATTATACAGGATTTATATTATTATTATACAGGATTTATGGCACCAACAGTTTGCTCAGCACTTTACAATATAACGGGAGACAATACAGCAACAATACAGTTCAATACAAGAGGGATAGGAGGTCCTGATCCTGGGAGCTTACAATCTAAGAGCAACACGAAGTTCCCCAATTTTTCTCCTGCCTGGAGCTGTTATTTCGGTTCGCAGTAAAGTGAGCCTGCTCCTTTGCTCTGCAAGTGCATACATCATAACTGTTTTCTTGCTGGAATTGCTAACCATCTGCCTGTCATGCCAAAAACATAAAAGGGAGTAAAAAAAAAAAAAAAAAGTGGTATAGTTATTCACGTTATGGCTTTATTGAAGTAAGAAAACTGGTCCTAGTTTGGCAATCCCAAATCCAGATGGGAATAGACTGAATAATTTTGTACCATAGAGATCCCTGTAGATGATCCACCCAACCTCAGGTCAGATTCGGTAGGTAATATAAAAGATATCATTAGGCCTTACCTTCCCGATCAGACTGATTTGTTCAGAGACATTTCAGCAGAACACAAGAAACACACTGCATGTGACTAAAGCTTTCAGTTTCAAACAGGACAAACGACATTCCACTTCCTTGTAGATCCGCCAATGATCCTCCGTTCCCCTCGGTTGGAGTTGAGGAGGACCCGGATGCCCCAACCATCTCCCTTTGGAGCCACTCTTCACCCAGAGCTGCCATCTTTACCATCGCTGAACACAGGCTGGAATTACCTTGTGGTCACGGGTGAAGGGGGGGTGTTGATGGGCAGCGGTGGCGGCTGGGTGGGTAGGGGGACAGCACAAGGGGTAAATACACCACTGTTCCAAACGCAGGACTATAGGATGGGGCCATACACAGAGCTGCATCTACAAACAAAATTCTGCTCTGTGTTTTGGACATGGCTGAGTATGGGGTGTACATATCTGCAGATCTTACATATGTATGCATCTGTGTGCCTGCATGTAACTGTTAGAATTGTACACATTTAAACATGTCTAAAGGCATTGAAACGCAAGGTTGCGGGAGCCATGTTATTACCACCCTTAAACCACACCTCCCCCCTATCCCTGCCCTTTTAACCACTTCCCGTCTGGCCCATGTATGTAAACGGCTGGACGGGAGCAGTGCAGGGGTGGGTGGCCGTTTATAAACGTCCTCACCGCTTCCGCACTCCCTGGGAGTTCCAGTGTCCACAATCGTTGTAAGGGACCTCAACATTTTTGGACGTTTTCATTTATATAATAAAAAAATAAAAATCCCAGTGGTGAATAAATACCACCAAAATAAAGTTTTATCTCTCTCATATACAATTCATATGTGTACAGTGTTGCAATTGTCATTCAAAGTGTGATAGCGCTGAAAGCTGAAAAATGGCCTGGATAGGAAGGGGGTGAAAGTGTCCGGACTGGAAGGGGGGGAAAGTGTCCGGACTGGAAGGGGGGGAAAGTGTCCGGACAGGAAGGGGGTGAAAGTGTCCGGACTGGAAGGGGGTGAAAGTGTCCGGACTGGAAGGGGGTGAAAGTGTCCTGAATGGAAGGGAGGGGAAAGTGTCCGGACTGGAAGGGGGGGAAAGTGTCCGGACTGGAAGGGGGGGAAAGTGTCCGGACTGGAAGGGGGGGAAAGTGTCCTGAATGGAAGGGGGGGGGGAAGTGTCCAGACTGGAAGGGGGGGAAAGTGTCCGGACTGGAAGGGGGGAAAGTCTCCGGACTGGAAGGAGGTGAAAGTCTCCGGACTGGAAGGAGGTGAAAGTCTCCGGACTGGAAGGGGGGGAAAGTGTCCGGACTGGAAGGGGGGGAAAGTGTCCGGACTGGAAGGGGGGGAAAGTGTCCAGACTGGAAGTGGTTAAACTGGAAAGGCAGCAGCCGTAGTGTTTACAGGTAATAGGATCCAAACAAAGCTCAGGTCACCCCCTAGTCCTGTGTAATATGCTCCCAGTGACATCTGCACTCATTTTGGTTTCTCCAGGACATGGCTGCTTGTGCACACAATTTGAAATCTGTCCTCTCATCTGCAGATTCTCTCTTGTGAAGTGTCAATCAGGGGCGGGCTGACCATTTGGAAACTCGGGCACTGCCCAAGGGCCCGGGGTCAGTAGGGGGCCCATGATCCCCTATTGCCCGGGGCCCCATGAGTTGTCAGTCCGCCCTTGGTGTCAATCATTAGTGAACCGAGATGTGACTCTCTCATCAGTATGACAACTTTATTATGAATCAGATAGTAAGGAAAGCCCAGTACATATTGGAGCTAGGAGACTTTTGAATGCTAATATTTCTAAGCAAAGGCTCACCGAAAGACTGACATTGTGCGCAAAACAGAACGTGCTCACACATGCCCGGCACCGGCACCAAACAGTCTATTTAAGCTGAACTATGACCTGACCAGATTGCTGAGTGGTCTTCATCTAGTTCCTGCTTTACTTGCACCATGACCTGCTATATTTGCCTTCCCATGCACAACCCGACTTGCCCCTGACCTGCTTTTGAATTCCTGCCTACCTGTTGTGAACTCAAGTGCACACTATGCCTACAGCCCAATAGCAGGAGGGCATATACATTCCTAACTAAGGGGTACTCCTGAAGGTGTCTAAAACTACCTGGGGCCTAATTGTCAAAGTTGGCCTGTTTGGGGGGAGGTGAAAGGGGGAGGGGTGAGAGAGGGAAAGAGAGGGGGGTAAGAGAGAGGAGAGTGAGATAGAGAGGAGTGTGAGTGAGAGAGGGGGGTGAGGGGGGTTTGAGAGAGAAGGGGTGAGAGAAAGAGGCGGGTGGGGGGGGGGGGTGAGAGAAAGAGAGGGAGAGAGAGAGGGCTTGGGAGAGAGGGGGTGAGAGAAAGAGGGGGTGAGAGAGGGGGGTGGGAGAGAGGGGGTGAGAGAGGGGGGTGAGAGAAAGGGGGGTGAGAGATAGAGAGGGAGTGGGAGAGAGAGGGTGAGAGAGAGGGGGTGAGAGAAAGAGGGGGTGAGAGAGGGGGTGAGAGATAGAGAGGGAGTGGGAGAGAGAGGGTGAGAGAGAGGGGGAGAGAGAAGGGGGGGGAGAGAGGGAAAGAGAGGGGGGTAAAAGAGGAGGGTGAGAGAGAGAGGAGTGTGAGTGAGAAGGGGGTGATGGGGGGTGATTGAAACGGGGTGAGAGAAAGAGGAGGGTGGGAGAGGGGGGGAGAGAGAGGGAGGGGTGGGAGAGAGGAGGTGAGAGAAAGGGGGGAGAGAGAGATACAGGGGTCGGTATGTCTGCTACTCACAATTATTGGCCTAGGATGCTATCTTCTAGGCTCAGGTAGCCAGGATCTAGAGCTACTGCTGTGTGCTGTATGTTTAAATCTGCTGCCTCCATAGCCCCTTTCACAGTGAATATGTGAAGATCATCCTCCATCCACACACAGGATCGTCTGCAGATATTCCCAACCGGGGACACAGCAGAATGAATGGGCGATCAGTGCTGCAGAGCCGGGGCAGTGGTCCTGGCCGGTGAGTGGCAGCTGGCCAGGCTGCAGAGGAGGGGGGCAGGGTTTGTCATGCATGGCTCTCCCAGGGATGGTGTTCCCTGTTTTGTGGCCGAACACTGGGCTCTACGCTGTCTCTGTCCTGTCCTCTTTTAAGGGGGTCCATGTATGTGGGGAGTTTGGGGGGGGGCCTGTCATGTTTCACATTACTGTCATATGCCTTTAAGTGTTTTCTGTATTTTGTCTCTGCTCCTCCCTTTCCTTTGGTTTAGTTAATGCTGTATAGATAGCCCCACCCCTTTTCCAAGAAATGCATTTCAGCTCTAGCCTCGTGTCTCGTGAAGCAGAGCACATTATGATCGTTTGACCTATCAGATGTTCATTGTTGTAAGCAGGGGCGGACTGACAACTCATGGGGCCCCCGGGCAATAGGGGATCATGGGGCCCCTGTGTCCTTTCCCAAACTCAAAAAAGCCTATGAAAAAGGTACCAGGGGCATCTCATGGGGCCCCCTACTGACCCCGGGCCCTCGGGCAGTGCCAGAGTTTCCAAATGGTCAGTCCGCCCTTGGTTGTAAGATTCTCTCAGTTTATGGAATAAACTTCACAAGATCTACAAGATATCATCTCGATTGAGTCACTGTCTGTGGTATCCAACTAAGATTGGAGTTATTGCCATCTCATTACAACTGTAAGTTACAGAGATCACACTTTCAGTGCTTAGATTGGAGAGACAGAACAGGACCAATCACATGTCACTGATCTAGCAAACTGGACTGACAGGAAATTGCATTTAAATATAGAACAGAAAAGAATAGAAAATAAAATAATAGAATAGAAAGAATAGAATAGAGTAAGGTAAAACAGAACTGAGTAGAATAGAATAAATAGGAAATAAAATGACAGAATAGAAAAGAATAGAGTATAATAGAAAATAAAATAATAGAAAATAATAGAGTAAAAGAGAACAGCATAGAAAATAAATGAATAAAAAATAAAGGAACAGAAAAGAATAGAATAGAAAATAAAAGAACAGAATAGGCTAGAGAAGAGGCCCCCCCTCTCCCCACTGCTTCTAAATACAATCCAACAGCTAATCAGCGACTAATCCTCTGCTAAACCACTTGAAAGCCGCAATGTATATGTATGTTAGGGGGTCTTCAGGAGGATAAATGACCTCGGAGATATACTGTCCATCCAGCTACAGCCGCAGTGGGAAATTTCATACTGCGGCAAACTGTCCCTTCCACAATTTTTTGGGAAGACGCTATTTTCCATGTTTTCTTGTTTTCCGCGCCGACATCGATTATTTAAAGTTGGCCACTGACCACCAGATGGAGGCGGAGCACAGAAAATGCAACTCGGCAGTGTTAGAAGTCGTCCTTAAACCGTTTCCACATCAGTGTCATGGATCCAGTTCCAGGTGATCCAGCACCACGTCTTCCCGAAACATTTGCGGGGGTGCAAAAAAAAAAAAAATACAGTTCGGTGAGGAAAAAGTGTTTTTAATGCAGTTTAAAGGACAACATTTTAACCACTTGAGCTCCAGAGGATTTACCCCCCTTAATGACCACGCCTCTTTTTGCTACTCGGCGCTGCACTAATTCAACTGATAACTGCGCGGTCATGCAATGCTGCACCCAAACTAAATTTACGTCCTTTTTTTCACACAAATAGAGCTTTCTTTCGGTGTAATTTCATCACCTGTGCGCTTTTTATTTTTCACGCTATAAACAAAAAAAGGCCAAAAATTTGGAAGAAAAACAATATTTTTTGTTTTCAGCTATAAAAAATATATAGTAAACTCAAAGTTGGTTATAAATTTAGGCCAAAATGTATTCTGCTCCATGTTTTTGGTAAAATCCCAATAAGTGTATATTGATTGTTTTGTGTGAAGTTATAGCGTCTACAAACTATGGTATAGATACTGCAATTTACGCCATTTTTCTGCTATACAGCGCTGCACTAGTTTAACGGACAATTGCGCGGTCATGCCATACGGTACATAAATGAAATTTACATCCTTTTTTTCCCCCACAAATTGAGCTTTCTTTTGGTGGTATTTGATCGCCTGTGCGGTTTTTATTTTTTGCGCTATAAAAAAAAGGCTGACAATTTTGAGGGAATAAAAACAATATTTTGGACTTTTTGCTATAAAACATGTCCATTAAAAAAAAATGCAAAAATCAAATTTAGTCATAAATTTCTGCCAAAATGCATTCTGTGACGTGTCTTTGCTGAAAAAAAACCCAATACGTGTAAATTAATTGGTTTACATGAAAGTTATAGCGTTTACAAATGGCGGGAAAGATACTGGGATTTTTAGGGGGTTTTTTTATACTAATAATGGCGGCGATCAGCAAATTATGGCGGGACTGCGGCGGCCATTCTGACATTGGGTGGTACTGACTTGGGGTCACTGACATCCCCAAAAACACTAATACAGTGATCAGTGCAAAAAAAAAAAACACTGACACTGTACTAATGGCACTGGGGAGGAAGGGGTTAACTTTATTTTGCAGGGAAGGGTTATAGGAGTGAGGGGAGTGTTTTACTAGGGGGCGGGGTGTGTACTGGGCGGGACAAGGCTGATCGAGAGAGAGAAACTGTTCTTTCTCGATCAGCTCATCCTCGAGCTGACAGGGAAGTGACAGAAAGCACAGCTACTGCAGCTGTGCTGTCTGTCACTGTTTGCCGCCGATCGCCGGGACATAGCCGCTAAGGAGTGGCTGTGACCCGGCGACTGACATCTGCGGCGGTGATCCACGGGACAAATAGGGCGGCGGCGCGCCTTGCGCGCGCCCCCTATTTGTTTACAAAACACACGTTTTAAAACGTGGTTTTGCCTGTGAGTGCCGCCCTGCCGCCGTATATGTACAGTGGCTGGGCGGCATGCGGTTAAACAGACGAATCCTTCAAATAACACGCTTGGCGGTTTTTTGTGCGTGTGACGTTATGGGACGTTATGAGCGGGCCCAAGTGACAAAAACGTAATTACAGCTAGACAAATGACAGATCCCCAGCTGGCTTCTGTTTGTAAACAAACTGGCCAGGGATTCCTGGTGACGTCATTGACCAAATATGGTCATGACCATATTTAGTCAATGACGACACACCAGGATACCCCAGCTGGTTTGTTTACAAACAAATGCTGGTTGAGGATCTGCTATTTTCAGGTGAAAGCTCAACAGATGGCAGGTCATGGTGGTGGCTGGGCAACGTCATCAGGCTGTGGTGCCGGGCCACCGCGATTGATGCCGGACCTATGTCGTTGAGCATTTACTTTACTATTTTTTTATTTAGCCCCTTCAATACAGGGCACTTTCACCCCCTTCCTGCACAGACCAATTTTCAGCTTTCAGCGCTGTCGCAGTTTAAACGACAATTGCGTGGTCATGCAACCCACATGCAATTTTTGTGGGTTTTTTATTTTAGACAGAAAGAGCATTTTTTGTAGTATTTAATCACCACTGGGGTGTTTAATTTTTTGCTAAACAGACAAAAAATACTGAAAATTAAAAAAAAAAAAAGATTTTCTTAGTTTCTGGGATACAATTTTGCAAATAAGTAAATTTTCCACTTCACTGATGTGTGCTGATGAGGCTGCACTGATGGGCTCTGATAGGCTGTCAAGATGGGTACTGATGAGGCTGCACTGATGGGCTCTGAAAGGCTGTCAAGATGGGTACTGATGAGGCTGCACTGATGGGCTCTGAAAGGCTGTCAAGATGGGTACTGATGAGGATGCACTGATGGGCTCTGATAGGCTGTCAAGATGGGTACTGATGAGGATGCACTGATGGGCTCTGAAAGGCTGTCAAGATGGGTACTGATGAGGATGCACTGATGGGCTCTGATAGGCTGTCAAGATGGGTACTGATGAGGATGCACTGATGGGCTCTGATAGGTTGTCGAGATGGGTACTGATGAGGCTGCACTGATGGGCTCTGATAGGTTGTCGAGATGGGTACTGATGAGGCTGCACTGATGGGCTCTGAAAGGCTGTCGAGATGGGTACTGATGAGGCTGCACTGATGGGCTCTGAAAGGCTGTCGAGATGGGTACTGATGAGGCTGCACTGATGGGCTCTGATAGGCTGTCGACAATGGCACTGATTAGGCTGCCCTGATGAAGCTGCACTGGTAGGCATCACTGATGGGCACTGATAGGCAATGATAGGCAGCAAGCACTGATAGGTACTGATGAGGACGCACTAATAGGCAGCACTAATGGGCAAGGATGGGCAACACTGATGGGCACTGATAGGCAGCACTGATGGGCACTAATAGGCAGCAAGCACTGATGGGCACTGATAGGCAGTACTGATAGGTGGTGTTAAAGAGGAGGCACTGATAGGTACTGATGAGGATGCACTAATAGACAGCACTAATGGGCAATGATGGGCAACACTGATGGGCACTGGTAGGCAGCAATGATGGGCACTAATAGGCAGAAAGCACTGATAAGCACTGCTAGGCAGTACTGAAAGGTTGCACTAATGAGGAGGCACTTATAGGTACTGATGAGGATGCAATAATAGGTAGCAGTAATGGGCAATAATGGGCAACACTGATGGGCACTGATAGGCAGCACTGATGGGCACTAATAGGCAGCAAGCACTGATGGGCACTGATAGGCAGTACTGATAGGTGGTGTTAAAGAGGAGGCACTGATAGGTACTGATGAGGATGCAATAATAGGCAGCACTAATGGGCAATGATGGGCAACACTGATGGGCACTGATAGGCAGCACTGATGGGCACTAATAGGCAGCAAGCACTGATGGGCACTGATAGGCAGTACTGAAAGGTTGCACTAATGAGGAGGCACTTATAGGTACTGATCAGGATGCACTAATAGGCAGCAGTAATGGGTAATGATGGGCAACACTGATGGGCACTGATAAGCTGTACTGATAGGTGGCACTAAAGAGGAAGCACTGATAGGTACTGATGAGGACGCACTAATAGGCAGCTCTAATGGGCAATGATGGGCAAGACTGATGGGCACTGATAGGCAGCACTGATGGGCAATAATAGGCAGCAAGCACTGATGGGCACTGATAGGCGGTACTGAAAGGTTGCACTAATGTGGAGGCACTTATAGGTACTAATGAGGATGCAATAATAGGCAGTAGTAATTGGCACTGATGGGTAGTGATGGGCAGCACTGATTGACACTGATAGGCAGCACTGATTGGGCTGCATTGATGATCAGTGCCCTGATTATGAGTGTAAATGTCCCCTGTCACGATCACCAATTACCATCTCTCCTCTCCTCATGCTGTGACAGGATTGCCCATAACTGGCAAGTTTAGTGAATGGACACAGCTGATTACATAGTAAAGGACTGCTGTGATTGGCCCTTCACCATGATCTGTGATCAGCTGTGTCTGCAGGATAGAGCAATCAGAGAGCGCAACCGATGCGTGCCCCAGGGGGCACTTGGTTTTTGGAGCAAGTCTATAGACACCCTCCCAGAACTAGTCAACTGTGCTGTAGCTATGTAGCTATCCTTTGGCTATAGCGTGGTTAGGAAGGGGTTAATTTTTACAGTTTGGAGGGAATGAAGAAGCAGTACTCATATACTCCTAGAGCAGTGGTCTCCAAACTGCAGCCTGGGGGCCAAATGTGGCCCTTTTCTTGCCTTTATCCAGCCCTTGGGGCACTATTCCTCCCATTGATACCAACACTGGGACACTGTTCTTCCAATTGACACCAATGATGGGGCACTTTTCCTCCCAATGATACCAATGATGGGGTACTATTCCTCCAATGACACCAATCATGGGCACTGTCCCTTCCAATGACACCAATGATGAGGTACTGTTCCAATTGACCCCAATGATGGGATACTTTTCCTCCCAATGATATCAATGATGGGGAACTATTCCTCCAATGACACCAATCATGGGGCACTGTTCCTCCCAATGACACCAATGATGAGGTACTGTTCCAATGACACCAATGATGGGGCACTATTCCTCCCACCGACACCAATGATGGGGAACTACTCCAGCCATTAAAACAAATGATGGGGCACTATTCCTCCCAATGATACCAATCATGGGACACTGTTCCTCCCAATGACACCAATCATGGGGCACTGTTCCTCCCAATGACACCAATGATGAGGCACTGTTCCTCCCAATGACACCAATCATGGGGCACTGTTCCTCCCAATAACACCAATCATGGGGCACTGTTCCTCCCAATAACCCCAATCATGGGGCACTGTTCCTTCCAATGACACCAATGATGAGGCACTGTTCCTCCCAATGACACCAATCATGGGGCACTGTTCCTCCCAATAACCCCAATCATGGGGCACTGTTCCTTCCAATGACACCTATGATGAGGCACTGTTCCTCCCAATGACACCAATCAAGGGGCACTATTCCTCCCAATGACACCAACAATGGGGCAATATCCCTCCCACTGACACCAATGATGGGGAACTATTCCTCCCAGTAAAACCAATGATGAGGCTTTGTTTACTCCCACTGGCCACAGTCTGCCCCCCCCCCCCCCCAAAGCCTAAGGACAGTAAACTGGCCCCTTGTTTAGAAAGTTTTGGAGATGCCTGCCCTAGAGGGAGACAGATATCTGCCCCCCCCCCCCCCATGGCACCAGAAGCTCATCTCTAGTCCTGAGGTCGTAGGCCAATGGCAGGACACTTCCCATCCATAGGCTGACGTGAAAAAAAAGTCAGGAAAGGAAAATTAGGTCGTTATTAAAACAAAATGTCAGCCCTAGCACTGCTGGAGGAAAACCAAAGCAGATCAGGCTTTTTATCGCTGTGTGTAGTTCGTTCTACTTACAAGTTGAAAAAAAAAAAAAGTACGGTGTCACTGAGGCTACTCCTGCAATTCGTACTTGTTCTTTAAACACAGCTGTAAGGCATTTCTCAAACCTGAAGTCTAAAAGATTTGTGTATTTTCCATTTCTTGCATTTTCCACGCTCTCTAAGCCATATGAATTTTTGATTTTTTTTTTTGCCTTGGCAAAGGTCCTCCATGTCAGTACCTGGATTCCTAGCTTCCAAAATAACTATTCTCACACCCTGCCTGCATTTTATATAACCACCAGCAGGGGGCAGCCCAGGGCTGAGAATGTAGTATTTCAGGCAATGTATGCATGTCCATGATCAGCAGCTGAACACAGAGCTCTCCGGGGCGAGGAGCTCATAAAAATAGAAACAGATTCAGTGACTGTGGCGGCCTTCTGGGAGGTTGTAACTAAATTATTGACAAAGCAATAAAACGTTCCATTAGCACAACAAGGCCCTGATGGTGAATTGTAGGTAGGTAGGTTTAGTGCGGCGGGAAGGGGAGGTGGGTGTCAGGATCCCTGGGGTGGAAGGAGAAATATTATTATATATTATTATACAGTATTTATATAGCGCCAATAGTTTGCTCAGCGCTGTACATTATAGTGGGGGACAGAACATGAGACAATACAGTAACAATACAATACACGAGGGGTTCAAGCGCCCTGCTCCTTGGAGCTTACAATCTAGGAGGGAGGGAATAAAATATGGAGGTTATCCTAGATAGCTGGACGGAGGTTCTTCTTCTAATCAGCCTCGGTGTCAGGGACACTTTGCTGTTATACTTTGTTATATTTGTATTCTTTTAGAATATTGTAATTCTTTGTTGTTCCTCCTAATGACACCAATGATGGGGCACTATTCCTCCCACTGACACCAATGATGGGGCACTATTCCTCCCACTGACACCAATGATGGGGCACTATTCCTCCCACTGACACCAATGATGGGGCACTATTCCTCCTAATGACACCAATGATGGGGCACTATTCCTCCCACTGACACCAATGATGGGGCACTATTCCTCCCACTGACACCAATGATGGGGCACTATTCCTCCCACTGACACCAATGATGGGGCACTATTCCTCCTAATGACACCAATGATGGGGCACTATTCCTCCCACTGACACCAATGATGGGGCACTATTCCTCCCACTGACACCAATGATGGGGCACTATTCCTCCCACTGACACCAATGATGGGGCACTATTCCTCCCACTGACACCAATGATGGAGCACTATTCCTCCCACTGACACCAATGATGGGGCACTATTCCTCCCACTGATACCAATGATGGGGCACTATTCCTCCCACTGACACCAATGATGGGGCACTATTCCTCCCACTGATACCAATGATGGGGTACTATTCCTCCCACTGATACCAATGATGGGGCACTATTCCTTCCACTGATACCAATGATGGGGCACTATTCCTCCCACTGACACCAATGACGGGGCACTATTCCTCCCACTGACACCAATGATGGGGCACTATTCCTCCCACTGACACCAATGACGGGGCACTATTCCTCCCACTGATACCAATGATGGGGCACTATTCCTCCCACTGACACCAATGACGGGGCACTATTCCTCCCACTGATACCAATGACGGGGCACTATTCCTCCCACTGATATCAATGATGGGGCACTATTCCTCCCACTGATACCAATGATGGGGTACTATTCCTCTCACTGATACCAATGATGGGGTACTATTCCTCTCACTGATACCAATGATGGGGCACTATTCCTCCCACTGACACCAATGATGGGGCACTATTCCTCCCACTGACACCAATGATGGGGCACTATTCCTCCCACTGACACCAATGATGGGGTACTATTCTTCCCACTGATACCAATGATGGGGCACTATTCCTCCCACTGACACCAATGATGGGGCACTATTCCTCCCACTGATCCCAATGATGGGGCACTATTCTTCCCACTGACAGCAATGATGGGGCACTATTCCTCCCACTGATACCAATGATGGGGCGATATTCCTCCCTCTGACACCAATGATGGGACACTATTCCTCCCACTGATACCAATGATGGAGCACTATTCCTCCCACTGATACCAATGATGGGACACTATTCCTCCCACTGACACCAACGATGGGGCACTATTCCTTCCACTGATCCCAATGATGGGGCACTATTCTTCCCACTGACACCAATGATGGGGCACTATTCCTCCCACTGATCCCAATGATGGGGCACTATTCTTCCCACTGACACCAATGATGGGGCACTATTCCTCCCACTGATCCCAATGATGGGGCACTATCCCTCCCAATGACACCAACGATGGGGCAATAGTCCTCCCACTGACACCAATGATGGGGCACTGTTCCTCCCAATGATACCAATGATGGGGCACTGTTCCTCCCAATGATACCAATGATGGGGCACTATTCCTCCCACTGACACCAATGATGGGGCACTATTCCTCCCACTGACACCAATGACAGGGGCACTATTCCTCCCACTGATACCAATGATGGGGCACTATTCCTCCCACTGATCCCAATGATGGGGCACTATCCCTCCCAATGTCACCAACGATGGGGCACTATTCCTCCCACTGATCCCAATGATGGGGCACTATTCCTCCCACTGACACCAATGATGGGACACTATTCCTCCCACTGTTACCAATGATGGGGCACTATTCCTCCCACTGATCCCAATGATGGGGCACTATTCCTCCCACTGATCCCAATGATGGGGCACTATTCCTCCCACTGACACCAATGATGGGACACTATTCCTCCCACTGTTACCAATGATGGGGCACTATTCCTCCCACTGATACTAATGATGGGACACTATTCCTCCCACTGACACCAATGATGGGGCACTATTCCTCTCACTGATACCAATGATGGGGCACTATTCCTCCCACTGACACCAATGATGGGGTACTATTCCTCTCACTGATACCAATGATGGGGTACTATTCCTCTCACTGATACCAATGATGGGGCACTATTCCTCCCACTGACACCAATGATGGGGCACTATTCCTCCCACTGACACCAATGATGGGGCACTATTCCTCCCACTGACACCAATGATGGGGTACTATTCTTCCCACTGATACCAATGATGGGGCACTATTCCTCCCACTGACACCAATGATGGAGCACTATTCCTCCCACTGATCCCAATGATGGGGCACTATTCTTCCCACTGACACCAATGATGGGGCACTATTCTTCCCACTGACACCAATGATGGGGCACTATTCCTCCCACTGATACCAATGATGGGGCGATATTCCTCCCTCTGACACCAATGATGGGACACTATTCCTCCCACTGATACCAATGATGGAGCACTATTCCTCCCACTGATACCAATGATGGGGCACTATTCCTCCCACTGACACCAATGATGGAGCACTATTCCTACCACTGATCCCAATGATGGGACACTATTCCTCCCACTGACACCAACGATGGGGCACTATTCCTTCCACTGATCCCAATGATGGGGCACTATTCTTCCCACTGACACCAATGATGGGGCACTATTCCTCCCACTGATCCCAATGATGGGGCACTATTCTTCCCACTGACACCAATGATGGGGCACTATTCCTCCCACTGATCCCAATGATGGGGCACTATCCCTCCCAATGACACCAACGATGGGGCAATAGTCCTCCCACTGACACCAATGATGGGGCACTGTTCCTCCCAATGATACCAATGATGGGGCACTGTTCCTCCCAATGATACCAATGATGGGGCACTATTCCTCCCACTGACACCAATGATGGGGCACTATTCCTCCCACTGACACCAATGACAGGGGCACTATTCCTCCTACTGATACCAATGATGGGGCACTATTCCTCCCACTGATCCCAATGATGGGGCACTATCCCTCCCAATGTCACCAACGATGGGGCACTATTCCTCCCACTGATCCCAATGATGGGGCACTATTCCTCCCACTGACACCAATGATGGGACACTATTCCTCCCACTGTTACCAATGATGGGGCACTATTCCTCCCACTGATCCCAATGATGGGGCACTATTCCTCCCACTGATCCCAATGATGGGGCACTATTCCTCCCACTGACACCAATGATGGGACACTATTCCTCCCACTGATCCCAATGATGGGGCACTATTCCTCCCACTGATACCAATGATGGGGCACTATTCCTCCCACTGACACCAATGATGGGGCACTATTCCTCCCACTGATCCCAATGATGGGGCACTATTCCTCCCACTGATCCCAATGATGGGGCACTATTCCTCCCACTGATACCAATGATGGGGCACTATTCCTCCCACTGATCCCAATGATGGGGCACTATTCCTCCCACTGATACCAATGATGGGGCACTATTCCTCCCACTGATACCAATGATGGGGCACTATTGCTGCCAGTAAAACCAATGATGAGGTACTATACCTCCCATTAATACCAATGATGGGGCTTTGTTTATTCCCGCAACAAGGCCCGGATGGTGAATTGTAGGTAGGTAGGTTTAGTGCGACGGGAAGAGGAGGTGGGTGTCAGGATCCCTGGGGTGGAAGGAGGAATATGGAGGTTATCCTAGATAGCTGGATGGAGGTTCTTCTTCTAATCATCCTCGGTGTCAGGGACGCTTTGCTGTTATACTTTGTATTCTTTTATTATATTGTAATTCTTTTTCTTGTTGTTTTTAATTATATGAATATCACCCAAACCGTACTCTCCACTCCTTGCACGACCTCCTGCTCTCTAGCTCCCTTTTCTCCCCCTGCCATGCTTGTCTCCAGGACTTCTCCAGAGCTTCCCCCATCCTCTGGAATTCTCTACCCCAATCTATCAGACTATCGCCTTCTCTGCCCACTTTTAGGTGATCTCTGAAAACCAATCTCTTCAGGGAAGCCTATCCTGCCCTCAGCTAATAATGTAATCGTCTATTCCTTCTACCAGTCCATCCCCCACAGTTACTACCTTTTGTACCACCAGCCCCTCCCTCTTAGATTGTAAGCTCTCAGGATCAGGGCCCTCCTATCCCTCTTGTATTGGACTGTATTGTTGCTGTATTGTCTCCCGTTATATTGTAAAGTGCTGAGCAAACTGTTGGCACCATAAATCCTGTATAATAATAATAAAAATAATAATATATCATTCTGTTACATTGTTGATATTTGCTGGTATTTTAAACTTTCCATTAGCACAACAAGGCCCTGATGGTGAATTGTAGGTAGGTAGGTTTAGTGCGGCGGGAAGGGGAGGTGGGTGTCAGGATCCCTGGGGTGGAAGGAGGAATATTATTATTATTATTATACAGTATTTATATAGCGCCAATAGTTTGCTCAGCGCTGTACATTATAGTGGGGGACAGAACATGAGACAATACAGTAACAATACAATACACGAGGGGTTCAAGCGCCCTGATCCTTGGAGCTTACAATCTAGGAGGGAGGGGATAAAATATGGAGGTTATCCTAGATAGCTGGACGGAGGTTCTTCTTCTAATCAGCCTCGGTGTCAGGGACACTTTGCTGTTATACTTTGTTATATTTGTATTCTTTTATACTATTGTAATTCTTTGTTGTTCCTCCTAATGACACCAATGATGGGGCACTATTCCTCCCACTGACACCAATGATGGGGCACTATTCCTCCCACTGACACCAATGATGGGGCACTATTCCTCCCACTGACACCAATGATGGGGCACTATTCCTCCCACTGATACCAATGATGGGGCACTATTCCTCCCACTGACACCAGTGATGGGACACTATTCCTCCCACTGACACCAATGATGGGACACTATTCCTCCCACTGATACCAATGATGGGACACTATTCCTCCCACTGACACCAATGATGGGGCACTATTCTCCCACTGATACCAATGATGGGGCACTATTCCTCCCACTGATACTAATGATGGGACACTATTCCTCCCACTGATACCAATGATGGGTCACTATCCCTCCCACTGACACCAATGATGAGGTACTATTCCTCCCACTGACACCAATGATGGGGCACTATTCCTCCCACTGATACCAATGATGAGGTACTATTCCTCCCACTGACACCAATGATGGGGCACTATTCCTCCCACTGACACCAATGATGGGGCACTATTCCTCCCACTGACGCCAATGACAGGGGCACTATGCCTCCCAATGATACCAATGATGGGGCACTATTCCTCCCACTGACACCAATGATGGGGCACTATTCCTCCCACTGACACCAATGATGGGGCACTATTCCTCCCACTGACACCAATGACGGGGCACTATTCCTCCCACTGATACCAATGACGGGGCACTATTCCTCCCACTGACACCAATGACGGGGCACTATTCCTCCCACTGATGCCAATGATGGGGCACTATTCCTCCCACTGACACCAATGATGGGACACTATTCCTCCCACTGACGCCAATGATGGGGCACTATTCCTCCCACTGATACCAATGATGGGGCACTAATCCTCCCACGATACCAATGATGTGACACTATTCCTCCCACTAATACCAATGATGGGGCACTATTCCTCCCACTGACGCCAATGATGGGGCACTATTCCTCCCACTGATACCAATGATGGGACACTATTCCTCCCACTGATACCAATGATGGGGCACTATTCCTCCCACTGATACCAATGATGGGGCACTATTCCTCCCACTGACACCAATGATGGGGCACTATTCCTCCCACTGACACCAATGATGGGGCACTATTCCTCCCACTGATCTCCCACTATTCTCCCTGTGCCTGCGTGGGTTTCCTCCAGGTACTCCGCTTTCCAAAGACATGCTGGTAGGTGAATTGGCTCCTGTCTAAATTGTTTGGAGTGTGACTGTTTGAGGTTGTGGACAGGTGTCTTTTATACTGATAACAAGTTCAAACAGGTGCCATTGATACAGGTAATGAGTGCAGGACAGAGGAGCCTCTTAAAGAAGAAGGTACAGGTCTGTGAGAGCCAGAAATCTTGCTTGTTTGTAGGTGACCAAATACTTATTTTCCACCATAATTTGCAAATAGATTCTTTCCAAATCAGCCAATGTGATTGTCTGGATTTGTTTTCTCATTTTGTCTCTCATAGTTGAGGTCTCCCTATGATGCCAATTACAGGCCTCTCTCATCTTTGTAAGTGGGAGAACTTGCACAATTGGTGGTGACTAAATACTTTTTTGCCCCACTGTATGTATGTATTTGTTTATTGATGTATGTATTTTTTTTTATGTGTTTGTGTTTATTTACATATTTAAGTATTTATTAAGACAGCTCTCATTGACTAACATGGGATTTCACCTGTCCTGCGACTTGGGGGTCTCACAAGTCAGATCCCAAGTTGCGGCAGTATGAACCGAGCCTTATTGATGTGTGCATTTATTTGTTTATGTATGTATTTATTGATGTATGTATTTATTTTTTTATGTGTTTGTGTTTATTTACATATTTATGTATGTATTTATTTGTTTATGTATTTGTTTATTGATGTATGTATTTATTTTTTTATGTGTTTGTGTTTATTTACATATTTATGTATGTATTTATTTGTTTATGTATTTGTTTATTGATGTATGTATTTATTTTTTTATGTGTTTGTGTTTATTTACATATTTATGTATTTATTAAGACAGCTCTCATTGACAAACATGGGATTTCACATGTCATGGGACTTGGGGGTCTCACAAGTCGGATCCCAAGTCGCAGCAGTGAGAACGGAGCCTTATTGATGTATGTATTTATTTGTTTAAGTATGTATTTATTGATGTATGTATTTATTGATGTATGTATTTTTTAATGTGTTTGTGTTTATTTACATATTTATGTATTTATTGATGTATTTATTTGTTTATGTACATTTTTTTTATTGATGTATGTATTTAGTGATGTATGTATTTGTTTTTTATGTGTTTGTGTGTATTTACACATTTACGTATGTATTTATTAAGACCGCTCTCATTGACTAACATGGTATTTCACATGTCATGCGACTTGGGGGTCTCACATGTCAGCTCCCAAGTCACGGCAGCGTGAACTGAACCTTATTGATGTATGTATTTAGTTGTTTATGTATTTGTTTATTGATGTATTTATTTTTTTATGTGTTTGTGTTTATTTACCTATTTATGTATGTATTTATGTTTTTATTTACATATTTATGTGTGTTTTTATTTGTTTATTTATGTCTGTATTTATTTGAATATTTATGTATTTTTTCTGGGGTTTTTTTGTTTATGAATTTATTTATTTATTTATGGTTTTTATTTCATTATATATGTGTTTTTTAAATTATTGCTATCTGTGTACCTTTGGGAAGATTTTCTTCAAAGCAGACCTCCTTCCTTAACAAACCATACTAATGAACAAATCTGCGCTAACCTAAATACACGGCTCAAAAAAATGAAAGGAAGACTTTGAAAACCAATCAGATCTCAATGGGGAGGAATCTCCTGCTGGATCTCTATACTGACATCGACGGGGGATGGGTGAGGAACGTAAGGACGCCCCATCGTTTGATGGAAATGAAAATGATCGACCTACAGAGGACTGAATTCACAGACACCCTGAAAATCAAAGGGAAAAAATGATGCAGCAGGCTAGTCCATGTTGGTGAAATGTCATTGCAGCAACTCAGAATGGTCCTCAGTGGTCTGTATGGCCCCCACGTGCTTGTATGCATGCCTGACAACGTTGGGGGAGGCTCCTAATGAGACCACGGATGGTGTCCTGGGGGATTTCCTCTCAGATCTGGACCAGGACATCACTGAGCTCCTGGACAGTCTGAGGTGCAACCTGGCGGCATCGGATGGACCGAAACATGACATCCCAGAGGTGTTCTATTGGATTTAGGTCAGGCGAGCGTGGGGGCCATTCAATGGTATCAATTCCTTCATCCTCCAAGAACTGCTTGCATACTAGGAGGAACCCAGGACCCACTGCACCAGGAGGAACCCAGGATCCACTGCACCAGGAGGAACCCAGGACCCACTGCACCAGGAGGAACCCAGGACCCACTGCACCAGGAGGAACCCAGAATCCATTGCACCAGGAGGAACCCAGGACCCACTGCACCAGGAGGAACCCAGGACCCACTGCACCAGCATAAGGTATGACAATGGGTCCAAGGATTCCATCCCGATACCTAATGGCAGTCGGGGTGCCATTGTCTAGCCTGTAGAGGTTTGTGTGTCCCTCCATGGATATGCCTCCCCAGACCATCACTGACCCACCACCAAAACGGTCATGCTGAACCATGTTACAGGCAGCAGAACGTTCTACACGGCTTCTCCAGACCATTTCACATCTGTCACATGTGCTCAGGGTGAACCTGCTCTCATCTGTGAGAAGCACAGGGTGCCAGTGGTGGACCTGCCAATTCTGGGGTTCAATGGCAAATGCCAATCCAACTCTATGGTGCTGGGCAGAGAGCACAGGACCCACTTGAGGACATCGGGCCCTCAGGCCACCCTCATGAAGTCTGTTTCTGATTGTTTGGTCAGAGACATTCACACCAGTGGCCTGCTGGAGGTCATTTTGTAGGGCTCTGGCAGGTCTCCTGTTCCTCCTTGCACAAAGGAGCAGATACCAGTCCTGCTGATGGGTTAAGGACCTTCTACGGCCCTGTCCAGCTCTCTTGGAGGAACTGCCTGTCTCCTGGAATCTCCTCCATGCTCTTGTCTCCTGGAATCTCCTCCATGCTCTTGTCTCCTGGAATCTCCTCCATGCTCTCGTCTCCTGGAATCTCCTCCATGCTCTCGTCTCCTGGAATCTCCTCCATGCTCTCGTCTCCTGGAATCTCCTCCATGCTCTCGTCTCCTGGAATCTCCCCCATGCTCTCATCTCCTGGAATCTCCTCCATGCTCTTGAGACTGTGCTGGGAGACACAGCAAACCCTCTGGCAATGGCATGTATTGATGTACCATCCTGGAGGAGTTGGACTGCCTGTGCAACCTCTGTAGGGTCCAGGTATGGCCTCATGCTACCAGTAGTGATACTGACCCTAGCCAAATGCAAAACGAGTGACAAACAGTCAGAAAAGATGAGTAGGGAAAAAATGTCACCTGTAAAACCATTCCTGTTTTGGGGGTCGTCTCATTATTGTCCATCTAGTACACCTGCTGTTAATTTCATTACCACCAAAGCAGCTGAAACTGAAGAACAACCCCCTCTGCTACTTACCTGACCAGATCCATATCCCAGGAGTTTCACTGACTTCATGCTAGACTCTGATTACAACGTCTTCCTTTAATTTATTTTTGAGCCGTGTATAAATCAAAACCCTATGTATTATGTTGCAGCTCCTCACTGTTGTGCGTTCAGACACCAATAGAAATCAATACAGAAAAAGTGTAGCATAAATAAAATGTGTATAATCCAATATATATGTGCAAAACAAGATATTAAAAAAAGTTTTTAAAAATAGGGAAACACATGTAACTTAGAGATGAGCGAAGTATTCAAAAATTCGATTCGGCTGATTCGGCGAATTCACGGAATAAATTCGATTCGAGTCGAATATATTCGCTGCGAATTTAACTTATAAAAAGGGTGTTTCTAGGCTTCAGAGAGCCTTTATATTAGTGCTGAACACTGTACCTTTAATTTAAATGCCCTTGGAGTCTGCTGGGGAAGAGAAATAATACTGTCAGTCAGTATGACATGCAGATGAGTGCCGTCGATCTTAGAATCACCGCACACTTCACTCATTTGGGCAGTCACGGGGCCAAAACCAGAGTGTGGAGCCACAGTGTGGCGGTGGAGGCAGCAGCAATGGGAGGCCATACAGCACCCTATGACAAAATGGAACCCACCAGCAGTGTGAGGAGACCTGAAAGTGGCACATGGCAGAGTGTGGCGATGGAGACAGCAGCAATGGGAGGCCGTACAGGGACCCATGACACACTCTGGACCTGGCAGCAGCATGAGGAGGCGGTACGGGGGCCCATGACAGATTACGGGCCTGGCAGCAGCAATGGGAGGCCCGTAATCTGCCAGCACCCTATGACAAAATGGAACCCACCAGCAGTGTGAGGAGACCTGAAAGTGGCACATGGCAGAGTGTGGCGATGGAGACAGCAGCAATGGGAGGCCGTACAGGGACCCATGAGACACTCTGGACCTGGCAGCAGCATGAGGAGGCGGTACGGGGGCCCATGACAGATTACGGGCCTGGCAGCAGCATGAGGAGTCGGTACGGGGGCCCATGGCAGATTACGGGCCTGGCAGATGACGACGAGGCTGCCAAGTGCGATCAGCCTCATCATCATCAATTAGGGTCTCCGCCTCACTACTAGCCCCCTCGGCTGCGTGTGGGTCAGGAGACAGACCTGTCTCTAGACCGGCTACCGAGCCACTCTCCTCGCCAGTACTTCTTCGCCTGGCTGCTGAAGAGGCGGATGTCTCCCCCCGTTCCTGACCGCCCTCTGTTAGCTCTTCCTCACTGTACAGTAGGGCTGAGCCCACAGCATGCGATACTTCGCTTGGTGAGGGAACACCAAAGGACAGGGGCAGGTAGAGGACACGTGATTTCAGTGGGCTTGCTCCCGGGCCATGCCAACTAACGGTTGTGTCTGACGTACCCACCGACCGTTGGCTGTAGGTGTCAGAGGTGACCTGGGAAGAGGAAGACGACCGAGCCAACCAATCGATGACGGCAGGGTTGTCGGTGGAGACACGACCGCTGGATGACACCGGGAGCACTGGCCTCTGGCTGCGAATAGTGCTGCCTCGACCCCTTCCTCTGCTGCCACGTCTGCTCGCTCCTGAAACATTGCCTCCTCTGCCACTCCTCTGTGTGTTGTCTGACATACTCTTTAATTCAACGATTCTGTGTCCCTGAGTAACAATTCTGTGTCCCTGAGTAACAATTCTGTGTCCCTCAGTAACGATTCTGTGTCCCTCAGTAACAATTCTGTGTCCCTCAGTAACGATTCTGTGTCCCTGAGTAACAATTCTGTGTCCCTGAGTAACAATTCTGTGTCCCTCAGTAACGATTCTGTGTCCCTCAGTAACGATTCTGTGTCCCTGAGTAACAATTCTGTGTCCCTGAGTAACAATTCTGTGTCTGTCCCTGAGTAACAATTCTGTGTCCCTGAGTAACAATTCTGTGTCCCTGAGTAACAATTCTGTGTCTGTCCCTGAGTAACAATTCTGTGTCCCTGAGTAACAATTCTGTGTCCCTCAGTAACAATTCTGTGTCCCTGAGTAACAATTCTGTGTCTGTCCCTGAGTAACAATTCTGTGTCCCTCAGTATCAATTCTGTGTCCCTGAGTAACAATTCTGTGTCCCTGAGTAACAATTCTGTGTCCGTCCCTGAGTAACAATTCTGTGTCCCTGAGTAACAATTCTGTGTCCCTGAGTAACAATACTGTGTCCCTGAATAACAATTCTGTGTCCCTGAGTAACAATTCTGTGTCTGTCCCTGAGTAACAATTCTGTGTCCCTCAGTAACAATTCTGTGTCCCTGAGTAACAATTCTGTGTCCCTGAGTAACAATTCTGTGTCTGTCCCTGAGTAACAATTCTGTGTCCCTGAGTAACAATTCTGTGTCCCTCAGTAACAATTCTGTGTCCCTGAGTAACAATTCTGTGTCCCTGAGTAACAATTCTGTGTCTGTCCCTGAGTAACAATTCTGTGTCCCTCAGTAACAATTCTGTGTCCCTGAGTAACAATTCTGTGTCCCTGAGTAACAATTCTGTGTCTGTCCCTGAGTAACAATTCTGTGTCCCTGAGTAACAATTCTGTGTCTGTCCCTGAGTAACAATTCTGTGTCCCTCAGTAACAATTCTGTGTCCCTGAGTAACAATTCTGTGTCCCTGAGTAACAATTCTGTGTCTGTCCCTGAGTAACAATTCTGTGTCCCTGAGTAACAATTCTGTGTCCCTCAGTAACAATTCTGTGTCCCTGAGTAACAATTCTGTGTCTGTCCCTGAGTAACAATTCTGTGTCCCTGAGTAACAATTCTGTGTCTGTCCCTGAGTAACAATTCTGTGTCCCTGAGTAACAATTCTGTGTCCCTGAGTAACAATTCTGTGTCCCTCAGTAACAATTCTGTGTCCCTGAGTAACAATTCTGTGTCCCTCAGTAACAATTCTGTGTCCCTCAGTAACAATTCTGTGTCCCTCAGTAACAATTTTGTGTCCCTCAGTAACAATTCTGTGTCTGTCCCTGAGTAACAATTCTGTGTCCCTGAGTAACAATTCTGTGTCCCTGAGTAACAATTCTGTGTCCCTCAGTAACAATTCTGTGTCTGTCCCTGAGTAACAATTCTGTGTCCCTGAGTAACAATTCTGTGTCCCTGAGTAACAATTCTATGTCCCTCAGTAACAATTCTGTGTCCCTCAGTAACAATTCTGTGTCTGTCCCTGAGTAACAATTCTGTGTCCCTGAGTAACAATTCTGTGTCCCTGAGTAACAATTCTGTGTCCCTGAGTAACAATTCTGTGTCTGTCCCTGAGTAACAATTCTGTGTCCCTGAGTAACAATTCTGTGTCCCTGAGTAATGATTCTGTGTCCCTAAGTAACGATTCTGTGTCCCTAAAGTCTCTGTGGCCCTAACTCTGTCCCTAATACACAGAGGTCTGTCTCTCTTGAATGACTGGAGGCTAATGGAGAATTGTAAGATGGCCGCAATTTATAGCTCCACCATTACACAGTGCTGGCTGGCTGGCTGCTGATTGGCTAATGCGATCACATGTCATGAATGAATGCATTATGGGTCAGCGCGCCTTGTCTGCGCGCCTTCCCAGAGATCCCCGCTCCGTCGCCACACATGTCGCCGCCATTTTTGGGAAAATTCGATTCGTGCATCCGAAGTTGGCTAATTTTCAGATTCGGCGCGAATCAAATATTTCCCAATCTTCGAAACGAATTCCACTTCGTCATGTTCGATTCGCTCATCCCTAAATGCATCACACACAATAAGTGATATAACTGATAATCTATTCATATTATCAGTTATACCACTTATGATGTGTGTGATGCATTTACATGCGCTTCCCTTTTTTAAAAACTTTTTTAACTATTTTTTTGCACATTTATATTGGAATATACACATTTTATTTGCGCTACACTTTTTCTATATTGATAGACCTGCATCCTTCTCTTCAGTCTTGCACAGGTGTACTGGCTCCTCCCCTTCAGTCTTGCACAGGTGTACTGGCTCCTCCCCTTCAGTCTTGCACAGGTGTACTGGCTCCTCCCCTTCAGTCTTGCACAGGTGTACTGGCTCCTCCCCTTCAGTCTTGCACAGTTGTACCGGCTCCTCCCCTTCAGTCGTGCACAGGTGTACCGGCTCCTCCCCTTCAGTCTTGCACAGGTGTACCGGCTCCTCCTCTTCAGTCTTGCACAGGTGTACCGGCTCCTCCCCTTCAGTCGTGCACAGGTGTGCCGGCTCCTCCCCTTCAGTCTTGCACAGGTGTACCGGCTCCTCCCCTTCAGTCTTGCACAGGTGTACTGGCTCCTCTCCTGGACTGAAACGGCTTCCTCTGATTTCACTGCACACTGTGAGCTTCTCATAATGTGCATTAAAAGCTGCAGCAAGTCAGACAGAGCTCCGCCTCCTTTCCTGGCTGGAGGATGTCCAGCATCATATACTGCTTTTCTCTCCAGCCTGACTGTCCCTGCTTTGTCTCTGTCATTCACTGGAGTTTCGTTCATTCAATTATGGAGGCTCAGCATCACATCGCTCCCCTCCAAAAAAAATTGCATGTCAAATGTGGCAGGGGAGGGCTACTTAAACTGGAGTTCTACCTGAAAAAAAAAAAAGTCAGCAGCTACACAAACTGTAGCTGCTGACTTCTAAAATACAGCCACTTACCTGTCCCTCGGTCGGAGGTTTCCTCCCCACGTCTGGTTTCACTGGCAGTCTTCTCTCCCCGGCGCCAGCATCGTCAGTGTGGGCACCCGGCTGTGACAGCTTGCAGCTTCACAGCTGGTTTCCCACTGCGCATGCGTGAGAAGCGCTGCGCTTTGTGAATGGCCCTGTAGTCTTGTGGGACCTGTCATGTGTCCCAGAAGACTACGGGGGGGGGGACAACTTCCGCTTCCGATTGCCTAGGTGATCAAAGTGGGAGTGGGTACCTGTCAAATTCGAGTACCCACTCCCCAAAGGTGCCAATCCTTAATGGAGAGCGGGGACAAAGGCTTACAGCAGAAGTTCCCCTTTTGGGTGGAGCTCCGCTTTAAAGCAGATTTCCAGCCAAAAGTGGAAGCTCCATTTTTCTTCCTCCTCCCCACCTCTGCTGCCACATTTGGCACCTTTCGGGGGGGAAGGGGGAGTGGGTACCTGGTTTTGACAGGTACCCCCTCCCACTTGTGGCTCAGTTCACTGCGGTGAACTGAGCCGGAAGTTCAGCACCTCTGCAGCCCTTTGGGACACTTCACAGGTCCCAGAGGACTCCAGCCCATTCACAAGGAGCATCACCAGTTTCTCTTGGTCAAGGCCAGCAAGGTGTTGTACATAGCTTCCTGAACAAAATTAGGGAACATTCTTCCCACTGACCCCCAATGTAAGGGACAGTCTTCCCACTGACCACCATTGTAAGGGACATTCTTCCCACTGACCACCAATGTAAGGGACATTCTTCTCACTGATCACCAATGTAAGGGACATTCTTCCCACTGACCTCCAATGTAAGGGACATTCTTCCCACTGACCTCCAATGTAAGGTGCATTCTTCCCACTGATCACCAATGTAAGGGACATTCATCCCACTGATCACCAATGTAAGGGACATTCTTCCCACTGATCACCAATGTAAGGGACATTCTTCCCACTGATCACCAATGTAAGGAGCATTCTTCCCACTGACCACCAATGTAAGGAGCATTCTTCCCACTGACCACCAATGTAAGGGACATTCTTCCCACTGATCACCAATGTAAGGAGCATTCTTCCCACTGATCACCAATGTAAGGAGCATTCTTCCCACTGACCACCAATGTAAGGAGCATTCTTCCCACTGACCACCAATGTAAGGGACATTCTTCCCACTGATCACCAATGTAAGGAGCAATCTTCCCACTGATCACCAATGTAAGGAGCATTCTTCCCACTGACCACCAATGTAAGGAGCATTCTTCCCACTGACCACCAATGTAAGGGACATTCTTCCCACTGACCACCAATGTAAGGGACATTCTTCCCACTGATCACCAATGTAAGGAGCAATCTTCCCACTGACCACCAATGTAAGGGACATTCTTCCCACTGATCACCAATGTAAGGAGCATTCTTCCCACTGATCACCAATGTAAGGAACATTCTTCCCACTGACCACCAATGTAAGGAGCATTCTTCCCACTGATCACCAATGTAAGGGACATTCTTCCCACTGACCCCCAATGTAAGGAGCATTCTTCCCACTGATCACCAATGTAAGGAGCATTCTTCCCACTGATCACCAATGTAAGGAGCATTCTTCCCACTGATCACCAATGTAAGGGACATTATTCCCACTGATCACCAATGTAAGGGGCATTCTTCCCACTTACCACCAATAAAAGGGGTATTACTCCCACTGATCACCAATGTAAGGGACATTCTTCCCACTGACCACCAATGTAAGGAGCATTCTTCCCACTGACCATCAATGTAAGGAGCATTCTTCCCACTGATCACCAATGTAAGGGACATTATTCCCACTGATCACCAATGTAAGGGACATTCTTCCCACTGACCACCAATAAAAGGGGTATTACTCTCACTGATCACCAATGTAAGGGACATTCTTCCCACTGACCACCAATGTAAGGGACATTCTTCATACTTACTACCAATATAAGGAACATTTTACATTCTAACTACCAATATAGGGAACATTCTCCCCACTAATCATCAATGTAATTAGTATTCTTTCCACTAACATCAAAAGTATGGAGGAGCTACACTTTAAAACCAGTGTAACATGCCACGATCCCTACTGACCACCCATGCGGTGTGGCTAATACGAGCTGCAGATATAGTCCTTTTTTTTAGCAGGGGTTCATTGAGGTCTGAAAATGATTTAAAGGGTTCCTTCCTTGCAAAAAGGATGAGAAACGCTGCTAAAAGCACTCGCAAGATCAACAAGTAAAAGCTGAGAACTGGGGAGGACATTTAGAGATGCATTGGTATGGCTTGGTGGAGTTCCACTTTAACCTGCCTACGTGGCTGGCACGGCCTAAAGGCGATCACTTGATTGAGCTCTGCAGACTTCTTCATTGCATCCATATGCAGCGCTGTGTAAGGAACTGCCAGCAAATTCCAGTGCAGCGCTCCGAGACCCCGCAAGTTCTGGCTCCTTCTCTCAATGTGAAATTCATCCAGTGAAAGAGACTTATTGTCCAGCGAGTGACACGTCCAAAAAAAGAAAAAGAGAGAGGGGAGCCGGGAGTGTGAAGAGCGAGTCTCAGCCAGCAAGGCCAGCTAAACAAATATGGCATTGACTGCCGAAGGGGGTCAGCGAGAAGTCTGGCTCCGGCCGTCACTTTGGAGAGCTACAAAACAGCCTTCGCTTTTCCACTCGACTATTTTTGGGCCCTCGTTAGCGGTTCCTTCAACCTTTGACCGCTGCTAATCCAAAACAACCAGCGGACTGACCGCATCTTCCCCGAGCTTCCAGCTAGACCATTCGCCTCTCTGTACGTACAGAAAGAGGAGTCACTCTTGTTTCCACTGTATACTGTAAAACCGGATCATCCGAACACTTTTCATGTTACAATTACTTTTTAAAGGGTCAGTCTACCCAAAAATGATATTTCAGTTCAGGGGCGGACTGACAACTCATGGGGCCCCCGGGCAATAGGGGATCATGGGGCCCCTGTGTCCTTGCCCAAACTCAAAAAAGCCTATGAAAAAGGTACCAGGGGCATCTCATGGGGCCCCCTACTGACCCCGGGCCCTCGAGCAGTGCCCGAGTTTCCAATTGGTCAGTCCACCCCTGTTTCAGTTAGCGGTGCATCTTAGTGGGCTCAGTCGGCCCTTAGCTTTTGTCTTCCAAAAGTGAGATTTCCTGAACCAAAATACCAGCTAGGGATGAGTGACAAATTTTGGAGAAAATAATGAAATTTTAGCAAAATCGGCCTCTAATCGTATGGATTGCCTGGACCAAATACGCCTGAAAAAAAATAGACATCTCTTTTAGAGAAATTTCTGTATAACCAAAGTGGGGTTTTTTTGTGCGTTACGTTGTTAGGGTTTTGACAACAAAACAATGGAGAACAAACAATAACAAAAATATAAAGATACACAAGAACAGTAACATAGAAGATTGACAGCAGAAGAAAGTCCAAGCGGTCTATAAAGTCTGCCCACAGTTTTATTTTCTCAGATAATAGATGCAGGATCTCTCCCTTTCCAAGTCACCCCTTGTCTCTGCCCCCTACCCACCTCTGAGCACTGTTCCTTGGTTCCACCCCCTACTCACCCCTGAGCACTGTTCCTTGGTTCCACCCCCTACTCACCCCTGAGCACTGTTCCTTGGTTCCACCCCCTACTTACCTCTGAGCACTGTCCCTTGGTTCCACCCTCTACCCATCTCCAAGTGCTGTCCCTTGGTTCCACCCCCTACCCACCTCCGAGTGCTGTCCCTTGGTTCCACCCCCTACTAACCACCGAGAGCTGTCCCTTGGTTCCACCCCCTACTCACCTCTGAACACTGTCCCTTGGTTCCACCCTCTATCCACCTCCGAGTGCTGTAACTTGGTTCCACCCCCTACTCACCACCGAGAGCTGTCCCTTGGTTCCACCCCCTACCCACCTTCGAGTGCTGTCCCTTGGTTCCACCCCCTACTCACCTCAGAGCACTGTTCCTTGGTTCCACCCCCTACTCACCCCTGAGCACTGTTCCTTGGTTCCACCCCCTACTCACCACTGAGCACTGTTCCTGGGTTCCACCCCCTACTCACCTACGAGTGCTGTCCCTTGGTTCCACGCCCTACCCACCTCCGAGCGCTGTTCCTTGGCTCCACCCCCTACTCACCCCCGAGCACTGTTCCTTGGTTCCACCCCCTACTCACCCCCGAGCACTGTTCCTTGTGTCAGGAATCAAGGAGTGACCAGAAAGGTGTGGACTGACACAGGGAAACGCAGGTAATATAATACAGTTTATTATTAGCCACCCAGATATATATCTATATAAACGCACAGTGAACAAACAAACTTGGCGCAGGACTGAGACCAGGTCGCGGCCCCTGAGTACACCTGCTAGTGGTAGGGGGATCCGCCAGAGGTATGTGCAGGTACGGCTGGATCCGTGCAGGATGGATGGATGGCAGAGTAGTTAGCATGGTCAGACAAGCCGGGTCGGTAACGGTGGAGGCAGATCAGTACAGAGCAGCAGGCAAAGAGCAAACGGGCCACAAGCCAAGGTACAGCAACAGGAGGCCAAACAGCACAGGAGCAGGCAGAAGAACAGCCAGGGACGAGCCAGTAGCCAGAACAGGAGACGGTCAACAGAGAACAGGATCAAGCCGGGTCAGCAACGGAGCAGGAACACAGGATACAGGTACAGAGGCTCATGGGAAAACATACACCAAGGCCCAGAGCACAGGCCTGGTCATGCCTTATATACAACTTTCTGTAATCAGCCCCAGGTTTGGCTGATTGTGAGCTTCTGGCTGCTAAGAGCACCCGCTGGTCAGCTCTGGTACTGCAGCCCACACGGCAGGAGAGTCCCACCACCAGTGCTGAGAGCACCCGCTGGTCAGCTCTGGTACTGCAGCCCACACGGCAGGAGAGTCCCACCACCAGTGCTGAATCCATTCCTGACACCTTGGTTCCACCCCCTACCCACCTCCAAGCACTGTTCCTTAGTTCCACCTCCTACCCACCTCTAACCAGCGGGAAATTTGAAAATGACAAAAAGTGACATTCACTAAATACACTAAAGTCACATAGTATAACATTCCTGTATCAAACCATTATTCCTGTATCAAACATACATTTTGTCCCGAGTGCTTTGTCCGGCGCCCTGTTTGCATTTTTCTGTTCTTTCTGCCTGGAAACTGAGAAACGTCCATGGCGTCCAAAAAGCGTCCCTTTAGGTCAGACGCGGTTTTAGACCGGCTAGAGAACAGCGATAGTAAATCAGAACCACTTGCAGAATTGAGTGATAATGATTGGTGGGGGAAATTCCTCATCAGACACTGAAAACGATTCTGCGACTTTACTCAGCGATGTGCGATCTTGGCGCTATATTTCACATTTCAGTGTTTTTGGTTTGATTCGATTATTGAATTAAATGTATTATTATTATATTATTATTTTTTATGATTATTTATTAAATTATAATTTATGATTTCGTGTTTCAAATTTTATCATCCCCGGGATGTTTACTAGACTCTTGTTCGGACAGATTTCAGTGAGTTATTCCTAAGAATTACAGCCTACAATAAAAAAACTATATATTTCCATGCAAAATAATGTACCGCTTTGAGCACAGAAATATGGACATAATCAGACCGCTAGGGGGGTTAATGGAACAAGCTGAAGTTTGAAGCTGATTGGCTGCCATGCACAGCTGCACCAGATTCTGAGGGCTCCAAGTTTAGTAAACAAACCCCGCTACTACTTGTCTGATCTCACCATTCACTACTCTTTTGGTAAAATAATACTTTGTAAGGTGAGTTGTGAACTTTCCTCCTCTAGTTTGAAGTCTCCACTTTTTTTTTTAATCTTGGCTTCATATTGTATATCCTGCCCTCCTAAACCTTATAGACACCCTTCATGTATTTACAGGTTTCAGTCATATCCTCCTTTCCCTTCTGTCCTCCAGACTGTACACATTCTGTTCCTGCAGTCTCACCTGATATGTTTTATCCCCCAGACCTTTCACCATTTTTGTTGTCTATCTCTGGACTCGTTCTATCCAAACATTATCTTTTTGTATTTGAGGTCTCCAAAACTGGATACAATATTCTAACTGAGGTCTCACTAAAGATCTATATAGAGGAATCAGGACCTCCTCCCCCCTGCTGGTGACCCCTCTAGTGATAGGATCTATATAGAGGAATCAGGATTCAGGACCTCCTTCCTCCTGCTGGTGACCCCTCTAGTGATATAGTTTATAAAGAGGAATCAGGACCTCCTTCCTCCTGCCGGTGACCCCTCTAGTGATATAAAGATCTATATAGAGGAATCAGGACCTCCTTCCTCCTGCTGGTGACCCCTCTAGTGATATAAAGATCTACATAGAGGAATCGGGACCTCCTTCCTCCCGCTGGTGACCCCTCTAGGGATATAAAGCTCTATATAGAGGAATCAGGACCTCCTTCCTCCTGCCGGTGATCCCTCTAGTGATATAAAGATCTATATAGAGGAATCAGGACCTCCTTCCTCCTGCCGGTGACCCCTCTAGTGATCTATATAGAGGTATCAGGACCTTCTTCCTCCTGCCGGTGACCCCTCTAGTGATATAAAGATCTATATAGAGGAATCAGGACCTCCTTCCTCCTGCCGGTGACCCCTCTAGTGATATAAAGATCTATATAGAGGAATCAGGACCTCCTTCCTCCTGCCGGTGACCCCTCTAGTGATATAAAGATCTATATAGAGGAATCAGGACCTCCTTCCTCCTGCCGGTGACCCCTCTAGTGATATAAAGATCTATATAGAGGAATGAGGACCTCCTTCCTCCTGTCGGTGACCCCTCTAGTGATATAAAGATCTATATAGAGGAATCGGGACCTCCTTCCTCCTGCCGGTGACCCCTCTAGTGATATAAAGATCTATATAGAGGAATCGGGACCTCCTTCCTCCTGCCGGTGACCCCTCTAGTGATCTATATAGAGGTATCAGGACCTCCTTCCTCCTGCCAGTGACCCCTCTAGTGATATAAAGATCTATATAGAGGAATCAGGACCTCCTTCCTCCTGCCGGTGACCCCTCTAGTGATATAAAGATCTATATAGAGGAATCAGGACCTCCTTCCTCCTGCCGGTGACCCCTCTAGTGATATAAAGATCTATATAGAGGAATCAGGACCTCCTTCCTCCTGCTGGTGACCCCTCTAGTGATATAAAGATCTATATAGAGGAATCAGGACCTTTTTCCTTTTTCTGGTGATCCCTCTAGTGAAATGTATTTGTGTTATTTTTTCTTCATTTGTTTTCTATTTAATAGTTTGTTTTTTTTTCCCTTACATTTATGCCCCTTTCACACTGACGGTCCAATTGGGTCCACCTGTCAGTTTTTCAGGTGGACCCAATCAGACCATCCATAGCTCTCCAAGGAGCTGCGGGTGTCAACGGACATGTGTCCACTGACACCCACAGGCATCTGATCCACTCCTGTATTCTAAAAACAGACGTCCAGAGGATCGGATTGGATGAGAGTCAAATGGAAATGGACAGGCGGTCTGTTTCCATCCGACTGCCCTATGAAGAACAGCGGGCTGTGTCCACTCTGCAGAGCAGAGCAGACACAGCCCTGTCGTCCGCCTGCTCAGTGGGGATCAGTTGATGGAGTCCGCCCCATCTCAAAGGGGCCTATATTTTAAAACACATAAACAAAAAACACATTAATCGTCTGCACCGTCTATAACTTTTTGAGCTAAAACATTTTCTCTTGGCCTATTGCAAAAAAAAAAAAACTCAAATGATTTCCCACAATTAACCACTTCCCGTCCAGCCCATAAACAGCCAGACAGGAGCAGAGCAGGAGCGGGTGGCCGTTTATAAACGTCCTTCCTGCTCCCTACTTGTGCGCACTCCGATCCGGTGCAGACAGCGGAACACCAATTGTTGTACGGGTCCTCTGCGTGAGGTCCCGATCATGTGATCACTGATTGGCCAATCAGTAATCACATGCAGAGTAGTAAGCAAGATGTCATTTCTGACCTCATTGCTTACTACGTGTGAAATCTGTGAATGATCACAGAGATCACATGGTACAGGGCTATTCACAACAGCCTTGTGCCATGTGACAAACTGTGACCAATCACAGCTCTCACAGTATTTCTCTTAGGCTGCAAGAATGCATCCAGAGAGAAGGAGAAATGATTGCTTTTACAGCCTTTATGGGTGTAAAAGCAATCGGTGTAAAAAAAAAAAAAAATCTTCATCACCCCCCCACAAGTAGTACAGTGCAGGGGCGGACTGACCATTTGGAAACTCGGGCACTGCCCGAGGGCCCAGGGTCAGTAGAGGGCCCTATGAGATGCCCCTGGTACCTTTTTCATAGGCTTTTTTTAAGTTTGGCCAAGGACACAGGGGCCCCATGGTCCCCTATTGCCCGGGGGCCCCATGAGTTGTCAGTCCGCCCCTGGTACAGTGTCACTGTGGTGACACTGTACTGCTAGGGTGACAGTATGTAAAAAAAAACAAACCATAAATAATAATATGTCAGCCAGACTACCGATGTAACTATGTAACTATGTCAGCGACCCCGTCTGGCCGTTTATTGACAATGGGCCGGACGGGAAGTGGTTAATAAAATATGGAAGCGTAAAAAGTCAGTTTTTGTTTTTTTTTTCTACTTCCTACTCTGTCTTTGGGAGAGGAGGTGAAAGCAAATCTCCCCAATGTGATGAAAGTAGAAAAAAAATGGCAGGGGTCTTACACAATTCCCACACCAACCTTTCTAGTTTATTTTTTTTTTAAGTGGAAAAACCCTTAAAATAACATTTTGGACTCAGGGAACCCCTGCTAATAATGACTATATCTACAGCTCACGGTACAGTAACACGAAGGTCAATGGAAACAATGCTCCATACATTTGTGGTCAGCGGGTGGCAAGAATTTCCTCTCACAGCTAAAAAAAGCACCGGTGTCATGGTGTCAACGGTTACTTATCCTCAAGGCAAAGATTGCTCATTGAACCCCGAGCAAGATCTGGTGGAACCCTCGAGTTACATGAAACCACGACTGAGAAGGCCTGCTGTACAGTACTCAGAACTTTTTTAAAATGTCTTTACAAACACTGAACTCAGCTAAAATATATAAAGAAATAAAGTAATATATATATATATATACACAGGCATACCTCGGTTTACGAACGCCTCGGTTAACCTCCTTAGCGGTATTCCCGAGTGTAGCTCGGGGTAAAATTTGAGTACCAAGAGCGGTAACCCTGAGCTACACTCGGGCTTACCATGCGGCGTTGCTCTGGGGGTCCCTGCAGCACTTACCTTGTCCTTCGCTCCCGCGATGTGTCCCCTGCAGCGTCCCCGGCCATCTCCTCTGGCCGATGCCGGCATCCGGCTTCCGTGTTCCGGTCCCTGTGACGTCGGGACGTACGGGCGCCAGAACCAGCGGGAAATTTGACATTTTTAAAAAATCTCATTTTTGCTGTCATTGCTGTTTCAATGCATTTCACATACATTTTGTCCCGAGTGCTTTGTCCGGCGCCCTGCCTGCATTTTTACTGTTCTTTCTGCCTGGAAACTGAGAAACGTCCATGGCGTCCAAAAAGCGTCCCTTTACGTCAAAAGCAGTTTTAGACCGGCTAGAGAACAGCGATAGTAAATCAGAACCACTTGCAGAATTGAGTGATAATGATTGGTGGGGGAAATTCCTCATCAGACACTGAAAACGATTCTGCGACTTTGCTCAGCGATGGGCGAACTTGGCGTTATATTTCACATTTCAGTGTTTTTGGTTTGAATATATTATTGAATTAAATGTATTATTATTATATTATTATTTTTTATGATTATTTATTAAATTATAATTTATGATTTTGTGTTTCAAGTTTTATCCTCCCCGGGATGTTTACTAGACTCTTGTCCGGACAGATTTCAGTGAGTTATTCCTAAAAATTACAGGCCTACAATAAAAAAACGACATATTTCCATGCAAAAAAATGTACCGCTTTCAGCACCAAAAATCGGAAAGAATCATACCGCCAGGGAGGTTAACCACTTGCCTACGAGGCACTTATACCCCCTTATTTACCAGGCCAATTTTCAGCTTTGCGGTGCCGCACTTTGATTGACAATTGCGCGGTCATGCAACATTGTACCCATATGAAATTTTGATCATTTTTTTCTCACAAATAGAGCTTTCTTTTGGTGGTATTTAATCGCCACTGGGCACTTTACTTTTTGCGCTATAAATTAAAAAAGTGCAAAAAATTTGAAAAAAAAAAAAAGTTTCTTCGTTTCTATTATAAAATTTTTCAAACAGGTATTTTTTCTCCTTCACTGATGTGTGTTGATGAGGCAGCACTGATGGGCACTGATAGGCGGCACTGATGGGCACTGATAGGCAGCACTAAAGGGCACTGATAGGCAGTACTAATGAGGTGGCACGGATAGGCGGCACTGATAGACAGCACTAATTAGGGGTCACGGATAGGCGGCACTGATAGGTGACACTGATGATGGGTACTGATAGATGGCACTGACTGGCATCACTGCTGGGCACTGACTGGCGGCACTGACTGGCACAACCGCTGGGCACTGACTGGTGGCACTGACTGGCAGCACTGCTGGGCTGCACTGGTGGGTGGCACTGGTGGGCAGCACTGGTGGGTGGGCACAGGTGGGTGGCACTGGTGGGCACAGGTGGGTGGGCACAGGTGGGTGGCACTGCTGGGCACAGGTAGGTGGCACTTCTGGGCACAGGTGTGTGACACTGCAGAGTGGCACAGGTGGGTGCACTGCTGGGCACAGGTGGGTGCACTGCTGGGCACAGGTGGGCGGAGCTAGTGGGCGCACTGCTGGGCACAGGTGGGCGGAACTTGTGGGTGGCACTGCTGGGCACCGATCATCAGGGCACTGATCATCAGTGCCCTGATGATCGGTGCCGATCCTCGCTCTGACAACTGCTGGTTCTCGGCAGTACTTTACTCACGATCTGACAGCGTGAGGAAAGTGCAGCCGAGAACCGGCACTTGCATTTCCCTGTGATCAGCGTGTCATTGGACACCGCTGATCACGTGGTAAAAGGCCGGTATGATCGGCCTTTTACCACATCACGTGATCAGCTGTGTCCGTAGGACACAGCGATCACGGAGACCGCCGGGTGCGCGCCCTCTGGGGCGCGCAGGAGAGTGCGTTCTGGAGGGACGTCATATGACATCCACCCAGAACTGGCCGGCCGCAGTGAAGCCGTCATTCGGCTATCTGCGGTCGGCAACTAGTTAATGTAATTTTTGGTTTACGAATAAAAATCCATTGAAAATAATGCCTCGGTTTTCAATGCATTTACCAATTGTTTTTTAATCATGTCCCTGTACAGTATTTATGCCTTTATAAAGAGTTTTGAACAGATAAGACTTTTTTTTCTACTTTTTTTTCTGACCCCCGGAACGGATGAATTGGTTTTCAATGCATTTACAAATTAATTTTTAACATCAAAATAACAGCGCAAAAATCTAAATCTCCAAATAAATATATTATAAGTGAATAAATACAAAATCAAATGTCCAAATGAAAAAAAGTCCTTATTTTCATTGAATTTCAGTGAATAACATATGCTGCCACCTTCCACCACGTGCAAAATAATATCAACCGCACTCACCAGATGCAGGTGAGTAATGAGCCTTATAGGATATAAGGGATCCTAAGCCCTCTAGGCAAGATCAAAACTTCCTATTCACCATTAATGGGGATAAAACGCCTCCACTTTATTCCTCTATGAAATCCTCAATATTGCAGAGAAAAAAAGAAACCACATAGTGTAATACTGCCATATACTCATAAATAAAAGGATAAATTCAGGCCACTCACATGGTCAAATATAATAAAAAAGCCTTGTTTGATCGCCTGTATGACTTAAAAGTATCCAGGTTCCACAATCAGAAAAATATATATAGGGATCTCACGCTTCAGTTGGATAGCAGAGGATGATCAGCCTTCCCCCTCTGAAGATGGCCGCTTGGAACGCACTCGGCTTGCGTTCCAAACACCGGGAGTGACCAAATTAATTTTTAATCATGTCCCTGTACAGTATTTATGCCTTTAAAGTGCACTTTATAAAGAGTTTTGAACAGATAATAGACTTTTTTACTTTTTCTGACCTCCAGAACGGATTATTTGGTTTTCCATGCATTTGCAAATTAATTTTTAATCATGTCCCTGTAGAGTATTTATGCCTTTAAAGTGCACTTTAGAAAGAGTTTTGAACAGATAAAAGACTTTTTTTTTACATTTTTCTGACCTCCGGATTGGATTAATTGGTTTTCAATGCATTTACAAATTTTTTTTAATCATGTCCCTGTACAGTACTATACCTTCATAAAGAGTTTTGAACAGATAAAAGACACTTTTTTTTTACTTTTTTCTGACCTCTGGAATGGATTAATTGGTTTTCAATGCATTTACAATTTTTTTTCTATCACGTCCCTGTACAGTATTTATGCCTTTAAAGTGCACTTTATAAAAAGTTTTGAACAGATAAAATACTTTTTTTTTTACTTTTTTCTGACCTCCGGAACAGATTAATTGGTTTTCAATGCATGTATTAATTGTTTTTTAATCATGTCCCTGTACAGTATTTATGCCTTTAAAGTGCACTTTATAAAGAGTTTAAAACAGATGCTTTTTCTGACCTCCGGAACGGATTAATTGGTTTTCAAGGCATATACAAATTCATTTTTAATCATGTCCCTGTACAATATTTATGCCTTTAAAGTGCACTTTATAAAGAGTTCTGAAAAGATAAAAGACTTTTTTTTTACTTTTTTCTGACCTCCGGAATGGATTAATTGGTTTTCAATGCATTTACGATTTTTTTTCGCAATACGAACTGATTAATTGGTTTTCGATGCATTTACAAATTTTTTTTAATCATGTCCCTGTACAGTATTTATGCTTTTAAAGTGCACTTTATAAAGAGTTTTGAACAGATAAAATACTTTTTTTTTACTTTTTTCTGACCTCCGGAACAGATTAATTGGTTTTCAATGCATGTATTAATTGTTTTTTAATCATATCCCTGTACAGTATTTATGCCTTTAAAGTGCACTTTATAGAGAGAACTTACAGAGAAAACTTTTTTGGACTTTTTTTTTACCTCTGGAACGGATTAACTGGTTTTCAATTCATTTAATCATGTCCCTGTAGAGCATTTATGCCTTTAAAGTGCATTTTATACAGAGTTTTGTACAGATAAAATACTTTTTTTTTACTTCTTTCGGACCTCTGAAACAAATTAATTGGTTTTCAATGCATTTACAAATTTTTTTTAATCATGTTCCTGTACAGTATTTATGCCTTTAAAGTGCATTTTATAAAGAGTTTTGAACAGATAAAAGACTTTTTTTTTACTTTTTTCTGACCTCCGGAACTGATTAATTGGTTTTCAATGCATTTATGAATTGTTTTTTAATCATGTCCCTGTACAGTACTATACCTTTATAAAGAGTTTTGAACAGATAAAAGACTTTTTTACAGTATTTATGCCTTTAAAGTGCATTTTATAAAGAGTTTTGAACAGATAAAAGACTTTTTTTTTACATTTTTCTGACCTCTGGAATGGATTAATTGGTTTTCAACGCATTTACTAATTTTTTTCTATCATGTCCCTGTACAGTATTTATGCCTTTAAAGTGTACTTTATAAAAAGTTTTGAACAGATACATTTTTTATTTGCTTTTTTCTGACCTCCAGAAAAGATTCCTTGGTTTTCAATGCATTTACAAATTAATTTTTAAACACGTCCCTGTACAGTATTTATGCCTTTAAAGTGCACTTTATAAAGATTTTTGAATAGATAAAATACTTTTTTTTTTACTTTTTTCTGACCTCCGGAATGGATTAATTGGTTTTCAATGCATTCCTATGGGAAACCGCGTTTCGGTTTAAAATTTTTCGCAATTAGAAAAGTCCTGCGGAACAAATTAAATTCATAAACCGAGGTACGCCTGTATATGTATGTATGTAGCGCAGAGCCCTGACAGGCCTGCTGATTGGTCCCATGTTCTTTTTCCAAACGGGTGTACCATCAGCCAGGCACACAGCAACTCGGACAGTCTCACCACTCAATGACCATGCAAGGAATGTCTTTTTATGCCTAAATGCTTGTTGAACTTGGTTGGGGTCAGGGGCGGACTGACCATTCGAGCACTCGAGCACTGCCCGAGGGCCCAGAGTTAGTAGGGGACCCCATGAAATGCCCCTGGTACCTTTTATAGGCTTTTTTGGGTGTGCTTTGAGTGTGGGAAAGGACACAGGGGCCCCATGATCCCCTATTGCCCGGGGGACCCATGAGTTGTCAGTCCGCCCCTGGTTGGGGTACAGGGTGGGCTTTGAGATGCTCCAAATTCAGTGCAAACCAGAGGACGCTCTTTGCCTTGTCTACACTCTTCAGGATAATTCCCCTGTTGGCAGACAATAGGACAACAGGCAACCCTGGGACTCCAAGCAAGAGAAAGGTCCCAATGCAACATCCCTGGAGCAGAAGGTTTGAGCAGTGAACAGTCACTAGGATCCTATACTCACTACAGTATGTCCTCATATATTTGCATGCCTCCATCCAGTATCAGCTGGCCAATTTTTCAGTGAATCTCCCAGCCAGATCCTCAGTGAATCCCCTTGATTCCTGCAATTTCCAGAAAATGGGCCCCTCGCAGCTCTCACTGATCTGGGACCTCGGTGAACTCCTGCAGACTTCATGTACATTGTCAGGAAGGGCAGCAACCCTTCAACCTGGGATCTTCTCCTCCTGGACAAGAACTCTGCTGCTCCAGGTCCCAGACTATTTATGCACTCTTCAGCCACCTACTGGACACCCTCTTTCCTCAAGGGATTGGCTGAGAATGCATAATTATATAGGCCTTGAAAGGCAGCAACCCTACAAGCTGGGGTCTTCTCCTCCTGGACAAGAACTCAGCTGCTCCAGGTCCCAAACTACTTCTGCACGGTTCAGCCACCTACTGGACACCCTCTTTCCTCCAGGGATTGGCTGAGAACGCATAATTATATAGGCCAAGAAGGGAAGCAACCCTTCAAGCTGGGGTCTTCTCCTCCAGAACAAGAACTCTGCTGCTCCAGGTCCCAGAGTATTTATGCACTCTTCAGCCACCTACTGGACACCCTCTTTCCTCCAGGGATTGGCTGAGAACGCATAATTATATAGGCCTTGAAGGGCAACAACCCTTCAAGCTGGGGTCCTCTCCGCCTGGACAAGACCTCTGCTGCTCCAGGTCCTAGAGTGTTTATGCACTCTTCAGCCACCTACTGGACACCCTCTTCCCCCAGGGATTGGCTGAGAATGCATAATTATATAGGCCAAGAAGGGCAGCAACCCTTCAAGCTGGGGTCTTCTCCTCCAGAACAAGAACTCTGCTGCTCCAGATCCCAGACTATTTATGTATTCTTCAGCCACCTACTGGACACCCTCTTTCCCCCAGGGATTGGCTGAGAATGCATAATTATATAGGCCAAGAAGGGCAGCAACCCCTCCTGCTGGGGTCTTCTCCTCCTGGACAAGAATTCTGCTGCTCCAGATCCAAGACTATTTATGTACTCTTCAGCCACCTACTGGACACCCTCTTTCCTCCAGGGATTGGCTGAGAACGCATAATTATATAGGCCCAGGGTCTGCCTCTTCCTGCTCACTATATTCTAGAATTCACTATAAGGCAGGGGGAAGCAGGGTGGGCTTTGGAATACTCCAAATGCAGTGCAGAATGAAACTAAAGGACACTCTTTGCCTTGTCTACACTCTTCTGGACAATTCCCCTCTTGGCAGGCCATAGGAAAACAAGCAACCCTGGGACCCTCTGAGCAAAGGAAAGGAACCAATTCAACAGCATGGAAGAAGATGCTCAGCAAACAGTCACTAGGATCCCACACTCTGGCCTATACTTGATGTCCCTCTACACTTGGATGCCCCCATGCAATACCAGCCAGACACTTCTGTGAATTTCCAGGCCAGATCCTTAGTCATTCCCCTTTCATTGGGCCCCAGATCTTTTCAGAAAGTAGGTCCCCCCCCCAGCTCTTACTGAGCTGGGACCTCGGTGAACTCCTGCAGACTTCAGCTACACTGCCCAGAAGGGCAGAGACCCATCAGGCTGGGGTCTTCTACTGGACAAGAACCATGCAGCTCCATACTATTTATACACTCCTCAGCCTCCTGCAGAGCATTCTTCACCAGGGATTGGCTGAGACCAAATAAATACAAATTTGCCTTTCTCTAGGAGCCAGCTAAAACGTTAAGAGGCAGGGATTTTTTTTAGCGTAGCATGGGTTGTCAGCGTCCGGGAGTTCACGCTATGCGATTTGCCACGTGACAATCACGACAAAACTGCACCACGTTTTAGGTGCCACTGAAAGTATTGGAAACGGAACCTATGTTTTGTGATCACAGTGATTCTGCTGCGATCCCAAAATGCTCAGGTGTGAATGAAATCTCCCCGGTTCACACATATGCGATTCTGGATTCCTTTTTGAAACTCACAGATTCACATAACAGGCTGGATATTTTGTGTTCCTTTTGAGGTGGTTCACACAGATAAGATCCACGGGCATTTTGTTTTGAGTACCATTTGGAAAAGGGTTCTGTTCCAGTTTGTGGCGGTGCGTTCCAGATTCACAAGTGATAGACTAGAGTGGTATGTAGAGATAAGTGTTCACATAGGATTGTTATTGACAGAAAATCTTGCATTGAAGTCTATGGGAGACATTTTCCAAAAGAAGTTTATGGGAGGCGTTTTCCCATAGAGGTCTATGGGGCACGACTTCCCATAGAAGTCTATGGGGCGTGACTTCCCATTGAAGTCTATGGGGCGCAACTTCCCATAGAAGTCTATGGGGCGCAACTTCCCATTGAAGTCAATAATAAAATAGTATGTGGTGCTACAATACACCTCCCTCTTCAATGTATAATTGTGTGATCTCAACTATAGGGGTGGGATGTTCCAATAGTGTGTTTTATGTGTCAATACACCTATCTCTGAAATAAATGTGTCAGTACAAACTATCTCTCCCGCTCTCCCCCTCCTCTCTCTCCTCTCTCTGGCTCTCTCCTCTCTCTCTCCCTCCTCACTCCCCCCCCTCCCTCCCTCTTCCCTCCCTCTCTCCCCCTCTCCCCTCTCTCTCTCTCTCATCCCCCTTTCTCCCCCCCCCTCTCTCTCTCTCTCCCTCCCTCCTCTCTCCCCCCCCCCTTTCTCTCTCTCTCTCCATCTATCTCCCTCTCACTATCTATCTATCTCCCTCACTCTTTATCTCTCTCTCCCCCTCTCCCCCCCTCTCCCCCCCTCTCTCTCTCCCCCGTTCCCCTCTCCCCCCTCTCTATCCCCCCCTCTCTGTCTCCATCTTTCTCCCTCTCACTATCTGTCTATCTTCCTCCCTCTTTATCTATCTCCCACCCCCCCCCTCTCTCTCTCTCTCACACACACACTATCTATCTACCCCCTCTCTCTCTCTCTCTACCTCTCTCTCTCCTCCCTCCTCTCTCCCCTTCCCCTCTCTCCCCCCCCCCTCTCTTTCTCTGTCTCTCTCCATCTATCTATCTCCCTCTCACTATCTATCTCCCTCACTCTTTATCTCTCTCCCCCTTTCTCTCTCCCTCCCCCCCTCTCTCCCTCTCTCCCCCGCTCCCCCCTCTCTCTCCCCCCCTCTCCCCCCCTCTCTCTCCATCTACCTCCCTCTCACTATCTATCTCCCACTATCTATCTACCTCCCTCTTTTTTTATCTATCTCCCTCTCCCCTCTCGCTCTCTATCCCCCCCTCTCTCTCTCCCCCTCTCACTATCTATCTACCCCCCCTCTCTCTCCCTATCACTATCTATCTCCCTCTCTCTCTCTCCCTCTCACTATCTATCTATCTCCCTCCCTCTCTATCTATCTATCTATCTATCTATCTATCTATCTATCTATCTATCTATCTATCTATCTATCTATCTCCCTCTCTCTCCCTCTCACTATCTATCTCCCTCCCTCCCTCCCTCCCTCTCTCTCTCTCTCTCTCTCTCCCTCTCTCTCCATATATATACAAAGATGTTTTTGCTCATATTTAAATTAAATCAAAGCTGTCATGGATGTCATGGACCCGCCCCCAGGGTGGACGTCATCACGCCAGTCTGGACTCAGAGTACTAATGCACTGAACCAAGAAAAAAGAAAAATTTCAATGTAACATTATGTGAAATGTAATTTCCGAGCTTTCTTCTACGGCTGATTCTTTAAAAATCTCTTTCTTATGAGCTACAGATATAAATTGACAGCAGCTCGGCAGCTGTGAGCACAATTACCTATAGATGTGCGCTGGACGAGGTGGGTATACGATTGCCCAGCATCCAGTACTAAAAGCTTCAGTTCCTGCAAAATAAAGATGAAATTCTCCAAAGTAAATGGAGTGTGCAGCGTGATCCTGGACGGCTGATTGTGAACCTGTGTTTCTGGGAAGGCTCTGGTTCCGCTCAAGGTAACGCTTCAGCGAGCCAAATATTATCAGATCAAATATTGGGCTTCTTAATTGAATATTGGAGATTTACAGTGTGTTTTTAGGTAAATCCTGGATGTTAAACTGAAGGCCTATAATCTCTTCAAACACATCAGAATTTTTATGGCTTTGTAACTGGCCCAAGAGGCCCAAGATAGAGGGTGTAGGAGGTCTACCAAGATCTTCTGACCTAGTGGATAAATATTGCTTGTTTGATGTTTCTGGTGTCCACTTGGCAAGAAGTCATTGTACTTGAAGAACGTACCCTCAAGGCTCTTTTATTAGGTTGTATCCAGTGCTAGAGTAGTAACGTGTCTGTCCTTTATAGAGACCATCGCTAACTCATACAAGAACATAAAGTGCAGCTCCCCAATCCTGCCCAAAGGCTATCTTCTAAAATGCATTTATAGTTGCATTAATGGGGTTCAATCAACCACCCTTCCCTCACTATCCATGGTAAACTGCGGGAAAAATGGCAGCCAGCCTGAGGAGTATAGTACACTCTATGGATACATTTCAATAGCCAAAAATATGGAATCGCCACTCTTGGAAAATGTTCATTCAATTGTGTTGAAAAAAACCCAACAATTACAGGACATGCCTCAAAACTATTTTCATTTAACCTTCCAGCCTTCTGGCTTTAAGAAACACAAAAAATAAAAAAGAAAGCAGACTGTAGTCATATGCCTTTAAGTGTTCTTTGTATTTTGTCTCTGCTCCTCCCCTTCCTTTGTTTTAGTTCATGCTGTATAGATAGCCCCACCCTTTTTCCCAGTAATGCATTTCAGCTTCAAGCCTCATGTCATATGGAAGCAGATCACATTATGATCTTTTGACCTATCTGACATTCATTGTAAGATTCTCTCAGTTTATGGAATGAACTTCACAAGATCTACAAGGTGTAGTCTGGATCGAGTCACTGCCTGTGTTATTCAACTAAGATTGGAGTTATCACTATCTCATCACAACTGTAAGTTACAGAGATCACACTTTCACTTTGTGACCTGCTGTGACCAATCACAGCAGGTCACATGACAGTTGTATAGGATGGATGGCTTCATTCATGCCATCCATTGTATACTAGTGTCTAGCTGTGAATGGTCACAGCAGGTCACATGCACATGTCATTTGATTAGCTGTGGCCAAATCACAGCTAAGCACAAAAAAAAAAAAAAAGCCCTGAATGAATCGATGTCATTCAGGTAAATGCTTGCTTATAGCAGAGTAATTCTTTGTTATAAGCAAATTGTGTAAAAAAAAAAAATACTGATCACTTCCCCAAAGTAGTACAATGTTACTATGGTAACATCATACTACTTTGGTCATAGTGAAATATGAAAAAAAAATCTTAAAAAAATCTTTAAAAAAATAATAAAAAATGATTTAAAAAAATTAAAAAAAATATATATATTTTTTTTTTTCATACTGTCACCAGTCAGTGTCTCTGATCACCGCCATGCCAGTTATATGACGACGCTGTACTACACTGGTGGCAGTATGTAAAAAAAAATAGTGAAGCTAATTTTTTTAATTTTTTCATTTTCTGAAAAATTATGACATAAAAAAAAACGACTTAAAAAAGCCATGCCTCTTATGAAGTACGTCGGACTGTCTACTCTGCAAAAAAGGGTCATTTGGGGGATATCTGTACTGTCCTGACATTTGGGGGATATCTGTACTGTTCTGACATTTGGGGGATATCTGTACTGTCCTGACATTTGGGGGATATCTGTACTGTCCTGACATTTGGGGGATATCTGTACTGTCCTGACATTTGGGGGATATCTGTACTGTCCTGACATTTGGGGAATATCTGTACTGTTCTGACATTTGGGGGGATTTCTGTACTGTCCTGACATTTGGGGGATATCTGTACTGTCCTGACATTTGGGGGATATCTGTCCTGTCCTGACATTTGGGGGATATCTGTACTGTCCTGACATTTGGGGGATATCTGTACTGTCCTGACATTTGGGGGATATCTGTACTGTTCTGGCATTTGGGGGATATCTGTACTGTTCTGACATTTGGGGGATATCTGTACTGTTCTGACATTCTGGGACCTCAAGAAATTAGATTGGCCGTCAGTACTTCAGGATTGATCAATATTCAGATCTATACCATAGTTTGTGAACTCTATAACTTTCCTACAAACTAAATAATACATCCTAATTTGGGTTATTTTCACCAAAGACATGTAGCAGAATACATCTCGGCCTAAATTTATGAAGAACAATTATTTATTTGCAAACTTTTATAACAGAAACAAAGAAAAACATGTTTTATTTCCAAAATTTTTGGGGATTTTTTGTTAATTTAGCAAAAAATAAAAACCCCAGCGGTGATTAAATATCACCAAAAGAAAGCTCTAGTTGTGTGAAGACAATGATAAAATTTTAGTTTGGGTACAATGTTGTATGACCGCGCAATTGTCATTCAAAGTGTGAGAGCGCGGAAACCTGAAAACTGGCCTGGGCAGGAAGGTGTAAAATTGCCCGGTATCGAATTGGTTAAAAAAGAGCATTTGCACAACCTTGGTGAGCTGTTGCACCAAGCTGATGGACATGAATCATGGCTCCAACACTGGAGATGTCAATTGAAACAAAGGAGAGGATTATAAAACCTCTTCAAGAAGGAAATCATCATGAAATGTTGCAAAAGGTGTTGGTTGTTCATACTCAGCTGTGTCTAAGTACAAATCAAATGGGAAGGTTGTAAAAGGGAAGCGTACTGGAAGACAAAGGAAGACATCAACGGGTCAAGATAGAAAACTTAAAGCAATAGGCCTTGGAAACAGAAAATTCACAAATGAGGAACAAATGGGCAGAAACTGGGGTCAATGTCTGTGAGCGAACTGTAAGACATCGCCTAAAGGAAATGGAAATTCCATACAGAAAAGCCAAACAAAAACCACCATTAATACCTAAACAGAAACAAACAAGGTTACAGCGGGCTAAAGAAAAGCAATCATGGACTGTGGATGACTGGATGAAAGTGATATTATCACGTACCTGGTGATGAAGGCCAATGGAGAGAGGGCTTCCCTTGCGGCTAAGTTCCGGACTCTCCTGAGAATGGGACAGCAGGAGTCAGACCCAAAGTTGCACAGGTCGTCTGTAGGAGTGCTGGTTGGTGGTCCACCCAGAAGCACAGCTGATGTACGGAGATAGGTCTGCAGACAGGTGGCACCTATGCGAGGTATGCAAGCCCTTCCGGGATTTAGAGGTTTACTGGATAGCCGGTTCAAGCCAAGGTCAGGTACCAGGTAGGAGTCAGAGCAGACGTAGTCAGATGGGATAGCCGAGGTCATACACAGAGGAGCGAGAGAGAGAGAGTATCCATAAGCCAAGCCGAGGTCATACACAAAGGAGCGAGAGAGAGAGAGAGTATCCGTAAGCCAAGCCGAGGTCAGATCAGGGGTTAACCAAAGTAAACAGGTCCAGGAGCAAGCCGAAATCACAGGTCACAATAACAGGAAACAGGCACGGGGAGCTAGAGATCATCCAGCAACTTGAGGAAGTGATGAGCCTCCTTATAAAGGCCATCTGGCACCAAACTGAGGCTGATGCGTTCTTCTGCGGCCATGCAGGGCACTGGAAGAAATGCCAGATCTTCCAGAACTTCTGCCATGGACAGGACCCTGACAGATATTCAGTGATGAACCACAAATCTGCATTGGGCAAGGTGATGATGCTGGAACTTTTGTTTGGTGACGTTCCAATGAAATGTATAAAGACGACCATCTGACCATCTGAAAAAAACATGCAAAATTTCCACAATCATGGATGATATGGGGTTGCATGTCAGGTAAAGGTACGGGGGGTCCAGATCTTCTATAGCTGTAGTATATAAAGAAAACACTTCTAAAATACTTATGTTTTGGTATAAGACCCCTGAGATTCTCCATGCTCACAATCCAAGTGTTTCTTCTGTCTGGTGGTGGTGTGGCGAGGAACCTGGCACTCTCTTCCACATTTTCTGCACCTGCCTGCGCATTGCACCTTTTTGGAGAGAGGTCCTTCACCTTTTACAGGCTCCTATTCCATTTGAGCCCATCTACTTTTTGTTGGGCCTACCTTTTTCAGGCCTCTCCAAATTTGCCAGGAAACTATCCTTCCGTGTTTTAACAGCGGCCAGGAGAACCAACCCCATGTATTGGCTTCTTACTACGCCTCCTACACGATCAGAATTGGTGAAGGTTATAACAGAGACTAGAAGAATGGAGGACCTCACTGCTTTGCATGCTAACTCTGTTCCCATCTTTTGAGGCAGTTTGGGAACCGTGGAATCTTTCCATTTCTGATTTGTCTACTCAATTGTCTGACCATGATGGCTAATTCACTGTTATGTATTGACATTGTATGTACCTCTATTCACCTCCTCGATGAGCCTATTTCTCTGTTCTTTTATTGCTCTGTGAATGTTATTCCGCAATTCTATGCAACTCTGTTTGCTGTAAGCATTTTGAAAATCAATAAAAAGTAAATTATAAAAAAAACACCCCCAGGTACAAAAACAATTCATAAGCTTCCACCCCAGGGGTGGACATCCAATAACCCTCCGATATAGCCACCCTTCCACCATGCATTGCATTCTGTAACTAAAGGGACTATATGATGATTTGCTGATTCATGTACCCAATTGTTATGTTCACATCAGGGGCGGACTGACAACTCATGGGGCCCCCGGGCAATAGGGGATCATGGGGCCCCTGTGTCCTTGCACAAACTCAAAAAAGCCTATGAAAAAGGTACCAGGGGCATCTCATGGGGCCCCCTACTGACCCCGGGCCCTCGGGCAGTGCCCGAGTTTCCAAATGGTCAGTCCGCCCCTGGTTCACATCATCTTTCCTTTCTGTTTTTGTTTGGATTTTGTTTTTCATTTGTTACTGTTTTCAGCATTGTTAATGCGATGAAACCATGTATACTTCAGATCAGGGGCGGACTGACAACTCATGGGCCCCCCGGGCAATAGAGGATCATAGTGCCCCTGTGTCCTTGCCCAAACTCAATAAAGCCTATGAAAAAGGTACCAGAGGCATCTCATGGGGCCCCCTACTGACCCCGAGCACTCGGGCACTGGGGTCAGTAGGGGGCCCCATGAAATGCCCCGGGTACCTTTTTATAGGCTTTTTTGGGTATGCTTTGAGTGTGGGCAAGGACACAGGGGCCCCATGATCCCCCATTGCCCGGGGGCCCCATGAGTTGTCGGTCCGCCCCTGATCATGGGGCCCCTGTGTCCTTGCCCACACTCAAAGCACACTCAAAAAAGCCTATAAAAGGTACCATTTCATGGGTCCCCCTACTGACCACGGGCCCTTGGGCAGTGCCGTGTTTCCAAATGGTCAGTCCACCCCTACTTCAGATGTATGTCCCGATTGGGGACGCTAGCATTTGCTGATACTATCCATGATCTGAATGTAACCTGTATATGTTATCATTGTGCTTCTTTTCTCAATAAAAACTGTTTTTGGAAAAAAAAAAAAAAGGTACAAGGGTTGATGACAGTCATTAAATCTTCAATAAATGCACAAGTTTATATCGAGATTTTGGACACTTTTCTTATTCCATCAATTGAAAGGATGTTTGGCGATGATGACATCATTTTTCAGGATGATACTGCATCTTGCCATAGGGCAAAAGCCATGAAAACTTTCCTTCAAGAAAGACATAGATTGTCAATGGCATGGCCTGTGGATAGTCCGGACCCAGGGGCGTACTGACAACTCATGGGGCCCCCAGGCAATAGAGGATCATGGGGCCCCTGTGTCCTTGCCCACACTCAAAAAAGCCTATAAAAAGGTACCATTTCATGGGTCCCCCTACTGACCCCGTGCCCTCGAGTTCGAATGGTCAGTCCGCCCCTGTCTGGACCTCAATCCAATTAAAAAATCTCTACTGGAAATGAAAGAAAATGGTCCATGACAAGGTGTTCTGGCAACTGCAATGAGAGAAAGTTCGAGCTGGATTGATGAAGAATACTGTTTATCGATAGTTAAATCCATGCCTCAGAGAATTCAAGCTGTTATAAAAACCAGAGTTGGTGCAATAAAGTACTATTCGTGTACTGTAGTGTTTTTGTTTTTTTTAGTCCATAATATTTTTCCTTGAGAATTGAGTGATTCCATATTTTTTTCCTCTGCTTGATCTGCAAAAACAGTTGCAACTGACTACAGTTTTTTTTTACTTTTACATTTTTTTAAGTCTTTCTTAAAGCCAGGAGGTTGAAATGTTAAATGCAAATAGTTTTGAGGCATGTCTGTGATTTAGTTTTTTTTCTACACAATTAAACAATTGAATGAACATTTTCCAAGAGTGGCGATTCCATACTTTTTGCTAGGGGTTGTACAATTGAAATGTATCAATAGAGTGTACTATACTCCTCAGCGGCTGTGACGGGAGTCACTTTGGGTGGGGGGCCCATGGAGCACAGCCCCCTTTGGAGAGGTGGGGAGACCCCTGTCTCAGCTCCCCCTATCCCTATTATGTGTAAGTCACCCTGTGCCTGTTAGGGGTACAGGGTGGAATGTCCTGATATTGTAGACATCTATAGGTGGGGTGTGGGGTTGGTCATTGTTTACTGCCAGGTGGTTCCATTGTTCTATTGTGTCTTGCTTGTGAGCAAACTACTATGGGATGTATGTGTTTATGTGTATTGGCTTGGTGGGAGGTGTCAGCGGTGTGGTCTCATTACTAAATGTATTGCCCCGCCCTAAGTCCATATGCAGGGAGGTGGGTTGTTCCCTTGAATGTTTATATCTTGTATCTGTGTTAAAATAAACCAGTCCATTTCCTGTTTTAATACAAGTCTGGTATTGTCTCGTCTTGTGTGGTCAGCGGTGGTGTCCGTGGATCTGTGTTCGGACAGGGAAGCGGGAGTCTAACGGAAATACCCTAGTGCAGTCGGGGTCCGGTTCTGTTACAGCGGGTGGCTGCAATTTATCCTGGCAGAAGTGCAGCGCGCCCCCACTGTGATATAGTTGAGGGAACATTTACCCACACGTTTTGGTCTAGTTCCAAGTTGCATCCCTTTTGAGCAGGAGTACTGGATACTGATAATGCAGTTGGTAACTTGACTATACCTATGGACCCTTTAGGACTTACTGATCTTGTGGAGGCTTCTAAACATACCAAGCTGTTTGTCTTTTTTTCAACCTATTATGCCAGAAGGGAAATATTGCTGAGATGGCAACTACTGACTGCATCTAGGGTCTCTGGCTAGAAGGCGGGAAATAATGAGGCTGTACTCCTATAAAAGCTTACATACAGTACATAAGCCGAAATTGTCAAGCAAAAATTTGACAAAATTTGGACTAGCTGGGTGGAGGCAGGGTCTTACGGTTTAAGACATTGATACCCCCCGGTGGACATTTGGGGGCTTGGTTGTGCTTGGATACTGTATTTCTATCCGTACTACCTCATGCCCTTTTATGCTTCTCCTTTTCCCTTCCTTTTTCTCTTCCTGTCCTCTTCCACCCCCTTTTTTTCTTCCAACCCCCCCTCTACCTTCTCTTTTGTCCCCTCTCTTTTTTTAAGCTAGGTTTCATATTCATACCAATAACGGAATCTTATTTGTTACACTTCCATGGTGGTTCCTTCATCAATGCATAGACCATCTCAGACATACAGTAATGGCTGACTATACATATAGACCCTTTAGGACTTACTGTTCTTGTGGAGGCTTCTAAAGATACCAAGCTGTTTGTCTTTTTTCAACCTATTATGCCAGAAGGGAAATATTGCTGAGATGGCAACTACTGACTGCATCTATGGTCTCTGGCTAGAAGGCGGGAAATAATGAGGCTGTACTCCTATAAAAGCTTACGTACAGTACATAAGCCGAAATTGTCAAGCAAAAATTTGACAAAATTTGGACTAGCTGGGTGGAGGCAAAGGGTCTTACGGTTTAAGACATTGATACCCCCCGGTGTACATTTGGGGGCTTGGTTGTGCTTGGATACTGTATTTCTATCCGTACTACCTCATGCCCTTTTATGCTTCTCCTTTTCCCTTCCTTTTTCTCTTCCTGTCCTCTTCCACCCCCTTTTTTTCTTCCAACCCCCCCTCTACCTTCTCTTTTGTCCCCTCTCTTTTTTTAAGCTAGGTTTCATATTCATACCAATAGCGGAATCTTATTTGTTACGCTTCCATGGTTGTTCCTTCATCAATGCATAGACTGTCTCAGACATAATGGCTGACTATACCTATGGACCCTTTAGGACTTACTGATCTTGTGGAGGCTTCTAAACATACCAAGCTGTTTGTCTTTTTTCAACCTATTATGCCAGAAGGGAAAGATTGCTGAGATGGCAACTACTGACTCCATCTAGGGTCTCTGGCTGGAAGACGGGAAATAATGAGGCTGTACTCCTATAAAAGCTTACCTACATAAGCCGAAATTATCAAGCAAAAATTTGACAAAATTTGGACTAGCTGGGGGGAGGCAAAGGGTCTTACGGTTTAAGACATTGATACCCCCGGTGTACATTTGGGGGCTTGGTAGTGCTTGGATGCTGTATTTCTATCTGTAGTACCTCATGCCCTTTCATGCCTCTCCTTTTCCCTTCCTTTTTCTCTTCCTGTCCTCTTCCCTCCCTTTATTTTTCTTCTTAGCTCCCTTCCCTTTAAAAAAAAAACAGGTATAAGATACTGCTAGAACCTTAAATTCCAAGGAATCAAAATTCTGTGGGCATCTAGCCAACAAAGTCTGTGAGAGCAGGGAGACTTGGTGGGTCTTTGAAGGGCATTAGAGCCTTGTCCAATTAGACCATCAGTCAAAACTAATATTGCTGCACAATAAACCATGTTCTTTAATACTATGCCTACCTTTTACCTTGGCCAGCATCCTGTCTTGGACCACCAGAATTTAGATACTGCTAAAAAAAACCCTGTTATCACGTACCTGGTGATGGAGGCCAATGGAGGGAGGGCTTCCCTTGCGGCTAAGTTCCGGACTTCCCTGAGAGTCGAACAGCGGGAGTCAGGCCCAAAGTTGCACAGGTCGCCTGTAGGAGTGCTGGTTGGTGGCCCACTGCTGGTTGGGGTCCCACTCAGAAGCACAGCTGGTGCATGGAGATAGGTCTGCAGAAAGGAGGCGCCTTTGCGTGGTATGCAAGCCCTTCCGGGATTTAGATGTTTACTTGGTAGTCAGTTCAAGCCAAGGTCAGGTACCAGGTGGGAATCAGAACAGACATACTCAGATGGGATAGCCGAGGTCATACACAGGAGTGAGAGAGAGAAAGAGTATCCGTAAGCCAGGCCGAAGTCAGATCAGGGGTAAGGCAGAGTAGACAGGTCCAGGAGCAAGCTGAGTCGGTAACAGGAAATCAAGGGTCAAGTCACAGGAAACAGGAACAGGGCACGAGGAGCTAGAGATCATCCAGCAACTTGAGGAAGTGATGAGCATCCTTATAAAGGCCGTCTGGCACCAGACTGAGGCTGATGTGTCCTTCTGCGGCCATGCAGAGTACTGGCAGAAATGCCAGATCTTCCAGAACCTCTGCCTTGGACAGGACCCTGACACTGTTCTCCGAGGTACCAAAATCCCTGTGGGCTTCCAGCTGACATGGTCTATGGGGGCAGGGAGAATTATTGGGTCTTTGAGGAGGATTAGAGCCTAGTCCAGCTATTGAGACCAACATGTTTGGGGTATCCTGATTAATTGGTTACTCTCCTTCCCATCTTTTTTGCTAAAATAAATAAACTAGTTTAAGCCTATTATAACCAAAGTGACTGGTACCCAGTTTTCTAAGGTGGCCTGGAGAAGAACTGCATCTGAGAGTGAGGCTTTATTGCTATGTAAGTGTTCTTGGGCCATTCATAATATAAGCTGTTCATCATCCAAAGGTAAATTCTTATTGAAATCAGTACTAATACTGCTACACAGTAAGCTATGTTCTTTAAGGCAGCAACCAACTTTTACCATGACCACCAACAAACTACACTTCTATGATCCACAGTTAACCCTCTTAACTCCCCTGTCTTGGAACACCAGGATTAAGATACCACTAGAATCTTGAAATCCAAGGAACCAAAGCCCTGTGAGCCTTTATTGCTATGTAAATGTTTTAGGGACATTCATAATTAGAGATGAGCGAATTATTCAAAAATTCGATTCGGCTGATTCGCCGAATTTGAGGAAGAAATTCGATTCGATGCGAATTTATTCCCTACGAATTTAACTTATAAAAAGGGTTTCTAGGCTTCAGAGAGCCTTTAAATTAGTGCAGAACACTGTACCTTTAATTTAAATGCCCTTGGAGATGAGGAAGGAGAAGGAGAAGGAGAAGGATGAGAAGAAGGAGAAGGAGAAGGATGAGAAGAAGGAGAAGGATGAGAAGAAGGAGAAGGATGAGAAGAAGGAGAAGGAGAAGGAGAAGGAGAAGGATGAGAAGAAGGAGAAGGATGAGAAGAAGGAGAAGGATGAGAAGAAGGAGAAGGAGAAGGATGAGTAGAAGGAGAAGGAGAAGGATGAGAAGAAGGAGAAGGATAAGAAGAAGGAGAAGGAGAAGGATGAGAAGAAGGAGAAGGATGAGAAGAAGGATGAGAAGAAGGAGAAGGATGAGAAGAAGGATGAGAAGAAGGAGAAGGATGAGAAGAAGAAGGATGAGAAGAAGAAGAAGGATGAGAAGAAGGAGAAGGATGAGAAGAAGAAGAAGGATGAGAAGAAGAAGAAGGATGAGAAGAAGAAGAAGGATGAGAAGAAGGAGAAGGATGAGAAGAAGAAGAAGGATGAGAAGAAGAAGAAGGATGAGAAGAAGGAGAAGGATGAGAAGAAGAAGAAGGATGAGAAGAAGAAGAAGGATGAGAAGAAGGAGAATTCCAAGCCGGCAAAAAGTGTATCTGCAGAGCTCCGCTATTTCTTAGCGGAGCTCTGCAGATACACTTAGCGGAGCTCTGCAGATACACTTTTTGCCGGCTTGGAATTCTTCTTATTTTCATCCTACTTCTTCTTCTTCTTCTTCATCCTCATCCTCAGAAGAAGAAGAAGAATGAAAAGAAGAAGAAGAATGAAAAGAAGAATGAAAAGAAGAAGAATGAAAAGAAGAAGAAGAAGAATGAAAAGAAGAATGAGAAGAATGAAAAGATTCTTCTTCTTTTCATTCTTCTTTTCATTCTTCTTCTTCTTTTCATTCTTCTTCTTCTTCTTTTCATTCTTCTTTTCATTCTTCTTTTCATTCTTTTCATTCTTCTTTTCATTCTTCTCATTCTTCTTCTCATTCTTCTTTTCATTCTTCTTCTCATTCTTCTTTTCATTCTTCTTTTCATTCTTTTCATTCTTCTTCTCATTCTTCTTTTCATGAAGAAGAAAAGAAGAATGAGAAGAATGAAAAGAAGAATGAAAAGAAGAAGAAGAAGAATGAAAAGAAGAATGAGAAGAAGAATGAAAAGAAGAATGAAAAGAAGAATGAAAAGAAGAATGAGAAGAATGAAAAGAAGAATGAGAAGAATGAAAAGAAGAATGAGAAGAAGAAGAAGAATGAAAAGAAGAAGAAGAATGAAAAGAAGAATGAAAAGAAGAAGAATGAAAAGAAGAAGAAGAAGAAGAAGAATGAAAAGAAGAAGAAGAATGAAAAGAAGAAGAAGAAGAATGAAAAGAAGAATGAAAAGAAGAAGAAGAATTGAAAAGAAGAAGAAGAAGAATGAAAAGAAGAATGAAAAGAAGAATGAGAAGAATGAAAAGATTCTTCTTCTTCTTTTCATTCTTCTTTTCATTCTTCTTCTTTTCATTCTTCTTCTTCTTCTTTTCATTCTTCTTTTCATTCTTCTCATTCTTCTTTTCATTCTTCTCATTCTTCTTCTCATTCTTCTTTTCATTCTTCTTCTCATTCTTCTTTTCATTCTTCTTCTTCTTTTCATTCTTCTTTTCATTCTTCTCACTCTTCTTTTCATTCTTCTTTTCATTCTTCTTCTCATTCTTCTTTTCATGAAGAAGAAAAGAAGAATGAGAAGAATGAAAAGAAGAATGAAAAGAAGAAGAAGAATGAAAAGAAGAATGAGAAGAGGAATAAAAAGAAGAATGAAAAGAAGAATGAGAAGAATGAAAAGAAGAATGAAAAGAAGAAGTATTCCAGTACAGCAAAAAGTGTATCTGCAGAGAGCTCCGCTATTTCTGACAGTTCTCTGACAGCTCCTTCACATTTACAGCGGTTGAAACATTGTATCTGTTTCCGAATAAAAACATCTGTATCCTAAATGGAAACAAATAGATACAATGTTTCAACCGCTGTAAATGTGAAGGAACTGTCAGAGAACTGTCAGAAATAGCGGAGCTCTCTGCAGGGACACTTTTGCCGGCTGATCGGGAAAAATCCGATTCGCGCACCCGAAGTATGCTAATATTCGGATTCGACGCGAATCGAATTTTTCCTGAAATTCGAAACGAATTCCACTTCGCCTGGTTCGATTCGCTCATCTCTATTCATAATTTAAATTGTTAGTTATTTGAAGGTCAGTTCTTATTTACTTCAATACTAATACTGCCATACAATAAGCCATGTTCTTTAAGAACCACCTTTTACCATGGTCCACAATTAACCTTCTCAGCTCCCCTGCTTTGGAACACTGGGACTAAGATATCACTAGAACGTTGATCTCCAAGAAACCAAAACCAAGTGGGCATCCAACCAACTTAGTCTGAGAGCAGAGAGACTTAAGTGGCCTTTGAAAAGAATTAAAAGGAAGTCCAGCTATTGAGATTGTTTGGGGTATCCTGATTAATTTGTTACCTTCCTCCCCATTTTTTTTCCTAAACTATGTGAACCGGTTTATGTTTATTTCAACTAAAGTTACTGGTGCCCATTTTTCTAAGACAATCTGGAAAAGAACCATGCGTGAGGCTGAAGGTGCCTGAAGCTTTATTGCTATGGACGTGTGCCTGGGACATTCATAATATAAACTTCTATTCATCAGAAGTTAAATTATTCTTGAAATGAATACTTATAGCATTCTTTGAGATAACACCCACTTTTTAGCATGACCGCCAAAAACTGAGCTACCATGGTCTACAGTGAACCTTCTCAGCTCCCCTGCCTTGGAACACCAGGATTAAGATACCATTGGAACCTTGATCTTCAAGGAATCAAAAACCCATGGACATCCAGCCAACACAGTCTGCAAGTAAATGAAGACTTAGGTGGCCTTTGAAGAGGTTTAGAACCTTGTCCAGCTATTGAGACCAACATTCTTGGGGTATCCTGGTTTCCTAAAATAAGTAAACTGGTTTATGTTTATCTCAATGAAAATGACTGGTTCCCATTTCTCTAAGACAACCTGAAAGAGAACCACACCTGGGACTGAGGCTTTATCGCTATGAAAGTGTTCATGGGCTATTTGTAATATAAGCTGTGAGTCATCTGAAGGTCAAATCTTTTTGAAGTCAATATTAACAGAGCTAAACATTAAGTCATGTTCTTTAAGAAAGAAAACATCTTTTAGCATGGCCACCACCCTGGTCCGCAGTGAACCTTCTCAGTTACTCTTGTCTTGGAGCACTGGGATTTAGATACCTCTAGAACAGTGGTTCTTAACCTGGGTTCGATCGAACCCCAGGGGTTCGGTGAGTCAGTCTCGGGGGTTCGGCGGAGGTGACCCACACCCGACTCATGATTTGTGATGACATGCCCAGTGGTCGGCAAGCCGCGGCTCTTGTGTGCCGGGCGCCCGCTCCCCTCGCTCCTCTCGGGCGGCAGGGACTCAAATGCAATGATTGGCCAGTCTCGCTGCCACTCACATCCTGATAGCCAGTGATTGGCTGTCAGGATGTGTGTAGGCGGGGCAGCGTGACGAACGTGAGAGGAGCTAGGCTCCTCTCACAGTCCGCCCTGAAGACCGGAACGGCGCGGGAATACAGCGAGAGGAACGCGCGGAGCAAAGGTAAGTGAATTGACACAGGGGGGACTTAATATGGGGGATGAATTAATATGGGGAATGAATTACTATAGGGGGGATGAATTACTATATGGGGGATGAATTACTATATGGGGGATGAATTACTATATGGGGAATGAATTACTATATGGGGGATGAATTACTATATGGGGGATGAATTATTATATGGGGGATGAATTACTATATGGGGGATGTATTACTATATGGGGGATGTATTACTATATGGGGGATGAATTACTATATGGGGGATGAATTACTATATGGGGGATGTATTACTATGGGGGATGAATTACTATATGGGGGATGAATTATTATATGGGGGATGAATTACTATATGGGGGATGTATTACTATATGGGGGATGTATTACTATATGGGGGATGAATTACTATATGGGGGATGAATTACTATATGGGGGATGAATTACTATGGGGGATGAATTACTATATGGGGGATGAATTACTATATGGGGAAGGAATTACTATAGGGGGGATGAATTACTATATGGGGGATGAATTACTATATGGGGGGATGAATTACTATGGGGATGAATTACTATATGGGGGATGAATTACTATGAGGGATGAATTACTATGGGGGATGAATTACTATATGGGGGATGAATTACTATATGGGGGATGAATTACTATATGGGGGATGAATTACTATGGGGGATGAATTACTATATGGGGGATGAATTACTATGGGGGATGAATTTTCATACCGTTTGTTACAACATATCTTTGCGAGCAATCCTTTTCGAGGATGCTGGACATAAAGACGAAGAAAAGGAACAGACTTTGTTGCGAAAATAACATGAGAGTGGCACTTGCCAAGGTAATGCCGCGCATTTCTGAACTGGCCTCTGAAAGACAACAGCAGAAGTCACACTGATTTGTGGTAAATATTCATTATTTTGTTTTTGTGTGAAAATCATGTTTTAATGGTTTTGTTCTTTGTTCTTAATGGTTTTGTTCATTTTGTGCACCTATGTATAAATATATACCTATGTTTTGAATTTTAAAAATCATATTTTATTTTTCCAATTAAGAAGGGTTCGGTGAATGCGCATATGAAACTGGTGGGGTTCAGTACCTCCAAAAAGGTTAAGAACCACTGCTCTAGAACCTTAATCTCCAAGGATCCAAACTCCGTGGGCAACAAAAATAACGTTCTTTAAGACAATACTTACCTTTTACCATGGTCACCAATAATTTTACTATCACAGCACACCTTGCCAAGGAAACCTTTTTTAGCCCACATGAAGGCGCCCCTACCATGAAATGACCAGTTCATTGTGCTTGCCTCCCAGACCAGGATTAAGATACCATTGGAACCTTGATCTTCAAGGAATCAAAACCCCATGGGCATCCAGCCAACACAGTCTGCAGGAAAATGAAGACTTAGGTGGCCTTTGAAGAGGTTTAGAGCCTTGTCCACCTATTGAGACCAACATTTTTGGGGTATCCTGGTTTCCTAAAATAAGTAAACTGGTTTATGTTTATCTCAACCAAAATGACTGGTTCCCATTTCTCTAAGACAACCTGAAAGAGAACCACACCTGGGACTGAGGCTTTATCGCTATGAAAGTGTTCATGGGCTATTTGTAATATAAGCTGTTAGTCATCTGAAGGTCAAGTCTTATTGAAGTCAATATTAACAGAGCTAAACAGTAAGTCATGTTCTTTAAGAAAGAAAACATCTTTTAACATGGCCACCACCCTGGTCCGCAGTGAACCTTCTCAGTTACTCTTGTCTTGGAACACTGGGATTTAGATACCTCTAGAACCTTAATCTCCAAGGATCCAAACCCCGTGGACAACAAAAATAACGTTCTTTAAGACAACACTTACCTTTTACTATGGTCACCATTAACTTTACTATCACAGCACACCTTGCCAAGAAAACCTTTTTTAGCCCATATGAAGGCGCCCCTACCATGAAATGACCAGTTCATTGTGCTTGCCTCCCAGACCAAAAGTTCTTTGTCCTTGCCTTTTATAAGGGGTACATTCTATCAGTCCCTATGACCAGTTTGTTTTGTATCTTCCTTTCACAAACTGACTTAACCTGAAAACACTTCTATACTTTGATAAATCAACCCCATGCTCAGTGTTGACTTTCCCCAAACTATGTGCCACTCCGTCATCTGGATGAATGTACGAGTACAGGAAGTTTTGATACCAGCCAAACCTCAGATGGTAGAAAGTGACTGCAGAGCACCATGTTCCCGCAGAGCCTTGTTAATAAGCTAAACGGGAGTTAAGTATGAAAGATTTTCCACCTGGGTGCGTTTTATGTGCCTTTAAAATTTTACTATTGAAAATGTGTTTTTAGGATTTGGAAAATATATCGTTTGTCAAGCCTGGCCTCTTTTATAGAGCACTGGCACCCTCACCCACTGCCTGTCAATGCTGAGAAGAATAATATCGTTAATAACGCCCGAAAGAATCTCACCGCTCCCTATAACGTAGCGGGGGCCCATATTTTTACACCTGTTCCACTAAAAAAAGGGAGACTTTGATAAATGGATCTTTGCTGCTAGTGCTGCTGGGCCGGCAAGCAGAAAAAAAACTCATTTTGTTTCACTTGGCCGGCACGCTCGGCCTCTCTCCTTGTAACAAAAATATATAATTTGGGGCCCCAGCAGGCCGTCCTTGTTCCTTTCTTGTCAAACACACGCAGGTATGTTTAATCAGCGTGCTCAGATGGAGCTACACAAAGTCGGCCCTGTGCAGAGGGTTCAATTTCCTGTTGTGTCTTAATCTGTAATTAAAGCGTGCCATGGAATGAGATGCCAACAGGATGTCCCCTCCTTACCCTCCAGATGTTTCACAGAATCAGCAAACTGGCCAGGGCAGTAATAATTCAGCCATAAATCATGCTGTGTTTTTATGCATAATTCGGGTGTTTGTGCTGTTCCCCACAGGATGTGGCAGAGCACCCAGGGTGGGGCAAGAATGGTCCCTCTATGGGCAAGAGAACCAGCCACACTGAGCCGACTGTGAAGATGGTTGTGTCCAACTCCAAGCAGCCTCAATGGTGCCCCTGTGTGACCTGTGAGTGTCAAAGCCGCCTTGAAGGTCTTGGCCTTAGCCACCGGTTTCCCTGAGCAGATGATAGTACCGCCAACCACCTTGCAAAAAAGGAAGGGATGTAAAAGACAAATATATATGACCCTGCCATATGGTGCCCCTGTGTGTGATTTGTGAGTGTCAAAGCTGCCTTGAAGGTCAACTTCAGTGGTCACTTTTTCATTTCATTTCCATCTACTTTGTTGCAGGTAAATACAAGCAAAATTAAATCCTTCCTACCACCTATTCACAAGCCTGTAAGTTGATACGACCTATGCTGGATCCTAGTTTGCTGCCATTGAGGTTCATCTCTTGAAGGTATACTTGTCATATCAACAAACTGGTGCAACTCCTTGGCCTTAGCTACCAGTTTCCCAGAGCACCCAGGGTGGGGAAAGAATGGTCCCTCTATGGGCAAGAGAACCAGCCACACTGAGCCAACTGTGAAGATGGTTGTATCCAACTCCAAGCAGACTCAATGGTGCCCCTGTGTGACCTATGAATGTCAAAGCCGACTTGAAGGTCAACCTTAGTGGTCAGTTTTTCATTTCCATCTATTTTGTTGCAGGTAAATACAAGTAAAATTAAATCCTTCCCACCACTTATTCACAAGCCTATAAGTTGATACGACCTATGCTGGATCCTAGTTTGCTGCCATTGAGGCTCATCTCTTGAAGGTATACTTGCCAAACTGGCACAACTCATTGGCCTTGGCCACCGGTTTCCCAGAGCACCCAGGGTGGGGCAAGAATGGTCCCTCTATGGGCAAGAGAACCAGCCACACTGAGCCGACTGTGAAGATGGTTGTGTCCAACTCCAAGCAGCCTCAATGGTGCCCCTGTATGACCTGTGAGAGTCAAAGCCGCCTTGAAGGTCAACTTCAGTGGTCAGTTTTTCATTTCATTTGCGTCTATTTTGTTGCAGGTAAATACAAGCAAAATTAAATCCTTCCCACCACCTATTGAGAAGCCTATACATTGATATGACCTATGCTGGATCCCAGTTTGCTGCCATTGAGGTTCATCTCTTGAAGGTATACTTGCCATATCAACAAACTGACGCAACTCCATGGCCTTAGCCACCGGTTTTCCTGAGCAGATGCTAGCACCGCCAACCACCTTGCAAAAAAGGAAGGGATGTAAAAGACAAATATATATGACCCTGTCATATGGTGCCCCTGTGTGTGATTTGTGTGTTTCAAAGCTGCCTTGAAAGTCAACTTCAATGGTCAGTTTTTAATTCCATTTCCATCTATTTTGTTGCAGATAAATACAAGAAAATTTTTATATTTCCCACCATCTATTCATAAGCCTATAAGTAGAGATGACCCATATTGAATACTAGTTTGCTGCAGTCCAAGCCCATCTTTTTGGGGTATGCTTGCCATATCAGCAATCTGGCACAACTCCTTGGCCCTAACCATTGGTTTCCTTGAGCAGACGGGAGAACTGCCAACCGCCTTGCAAAAAAGGAAGGGTTGTAAAAGACAAGTATATATATGACCCACATTGAACCCTAGTTTGCTGCAGTCCAAGCTCATCTATTTAGGGTATACATGCCATATCAGTAATCTGGCACAACTCCTTGGCCTTGGCCATTGGTAGCACCGCCAAAACAAGAGCATAATAGCATGACGGTGGGAAGGCGAGTGCTAATTTGGCTTATCCCACCACGAATAGCACTTTTGCAGCATGCACTGAAGGTCAATGCTTAGGGGTCTATGTATAAAAAATGTACCAAACATTGGCACAGCCCCACCAAAACTTATCATATGTTGTGTAATATAAGTATCTCCTATGATGGTAAGCACCATCTATTGGCCATAATGTGATTTTTTTTTCCTGATTGGGGTCATTAAAAAATGCATTATGACCATAGGATTATATTACACAAAATATGGCAATTTTCTTTGGGGCTTTGTGAATATTCCCACATGGAAGAAAAATATATTTGAAATATATTTTAAAATATAGTCAGTTGTAGCTGCAATCTTTCTTGGTCTACCTGACCTTGGCTTGGTATCAAGAGATCCCCGAACTTTCCACTTCTTAATAGGTGATCTAACAGTACTGATTGGCATATTCAAGGCGTTGGACATCTTTTTATGTCCTTTTCCATCTTTATAAAGTTCCATTACCTTGTTACGCAGGACTTTTGACAGTTCTTTTCTGCTCCCCATGGCTCAGTATCTAGCCTAGTCAGTGCTTCCACGTAAGAGCTAACAAACTCATTGACTATTTATACACTGACAATAATTGCAATTTAAAAAGCCGCAAATGGGGGACATTAACCTCTAATTGCCATTGTAACCCGTGTGTGTCACCTTGTGTGTCTGTACCAAGGCCAAACATTCCAGGGGGCGGAGACTTCTGTTCCAGGGGGTGGAGACTTCTATTATGTGGGCGGAAACTTCTGATCCGGGCCATTTGGGTGATTTCTGTTATCATTATGATTTAAAAAGGAGCGAAACAACTATTTGATAATAAATGGCTTCATAGGATCATCATCCTTCAATAAAAGAGCATTTTTTGTGGTATGAGCAGTCATAGTTTCCGTATCAATGCCAAAATTTCACAATTTCTGCCAGGGGGTGCAAATTTTTGAGCACAACTGTGTATATGTGTATATATATTATATGTGTATATATATTTTATATATATATATATATATATATATATATATATATATATATATATATGTACAGAAATGTAAGTATATGTAAAAATATATAATAAAATGACTTTTTTATATGTTAAAAACAATCTGAAGAATATATTTTGAAAAAATATTTTTCATATATTTTGTAATATATAAAAAATGCATTTCAGCATGCAGTATATATATATATATATATACTATATATATATATATATATATATATATATAAAAGACTGTGCAGCAATTTTATGTGCTATATTGTGATTTTTTATTATCTATTATTTTTAACAAAAGTGGAGTACCTTTTTACCACTTGACCAGGCCCTTTTACCCCCTTCATGACCGGGCCATTTTTTTTTTTGCTATTCAGAACTGTGTTGATTTATCTGACAATTGTGCAGTCCTGCAAAGCTGTACCCAAATTAAATTGATATCAGAGATTTCTCTTGGTGGTATTTGATCACCAATGATTGTTACTTTTTATTATATAGAAAAAAAAAAAGAAAAAAAAAACCCACAATATTTTCTACCTCCTGTTCGAAAAGATATCCAAATTTCTTCCTTTATTTTTATCTGGAAACACAGTTCTATCCAGCTCCAGAGTGACAACAATCAAATTTCTTCATAAATGTAGGCCAAAACGTATTCTGCTGAAGAAGATTGGAGGCTGATCCTGCTAACACTGCATTTTTTGAGACACTATCAGGGGCGGACTGACAACTCATGGGGCCCCCGGGCAATAGGGAATCATGGGGCCCCTGTGTCCTTACCCACACTCAAAAAAGCCTATAAAAAAGGTACCAGGGGCATTTTATGGGGCCCCCTACTGACCCCGGGCCCTCGGGCAGTGCCTGAGTGCTCGAATGATCAGTCAGCCCCTGGACACTATACTATTGGGGACACTAGTATAGTTCTGATTGTGATTAAGATACTGATCTGTACAGACGCTATACTAGTAATAGTGGTGATCAGCGACTTACAGTGTGACTGTGATAGTGTGGTGGGCAATCTGGCGCTAACTGACAGTGGCGAGGAGGGATGCTAACTGACTGACTGACATTGATGTTGCTAGCAACACTATCAGCTATCAGAGATTTCTCTTGGTGGTATTTGATCACCACTGTTTTTATTATAGAGAGAAAAAAAGAAAAAAAAAAAACAGTATTTTCTACCCTCTGTTCAAAAAGATATCCAAAAAATGTCTTCATAAATATAGGCCAGAATGTATTCTGCTGCAGAAGATTGGAGGCTTATCCTGCTAACACTGCATTTTTTGGGACACTATACTATTGGGAATGCTAGTATAGTTCTGATTGTGATTAAGATACTGAGCTACACTAGTAATAGTGGTGATCAGCGACTTATAGTGTGACTGTGATAGTGTGGCGGGCAATCTGGTGCTATCTGACACTGGCTGGGAGGGACAATAACTGACTGACTGACTAACACTGACATTGCAAGCAACACTAATACGGTGATCCGTGAGAACACTGTACACCGACACTGTAATAATGCCACTGGCTGGGTGACAGGAGTGATCAGGAGGGCAATCATGGGGTTAACTGTGTGCCTAACAAGTGTATGTGTGCTGCTTGTACTCACTGATCTGGCTGGGTTTCTCTCCTTGCTTTCATTTCTGAACGGCAGGGAGAAATCCAGCCAGAGCCTGTTTTTACAAACACAGAGAACTGTGCTGCACTATACTAGTAATAGTGGTGATCAGCGACTTATAGTGTGACTGTGATAGTGTGGCGGGCAATCTGGCGCTAGTCCTTGGATATGGTGGTTGTATTGTTGAATATATTTATAAGATATCTTTCTTCCTTTATTTTCATCTGGTAACACGGTTCCATCCTGCTCTAGAGTGAAAGTGATCAATTTTCTTGATAAATTTAGCCCAAAATGTATTCTTCTACAGATAATTGGAGGCTGATCCTGCTAACACTACACCTTTGGGGACACTATACTATTGGGGATGCTAGTATAATTCTGATTGTGATTAAGATACTGATCTGTACAGACCCGGGGTGGACTGACAACTCATGGGGCCCCCGGGCAATAGGGGATCATGCGGCCCCTATGTCCACACCCACACTCAAAAAAGCCTATAAAAGGTACCAGGGGCATTTCATGGGGCCCCCTACTGACCCTGGGCCCTCGCGCAGTGCCCAAGTGCTCGAATGGTCAGTCCGCCCCTGGTACAGACGCTATACTAGTAATAGTGGTGATCAGCGACTTATAGTGTGACTGTGATAGTGTGGCGGGCAATCTGGCGCTAGTCCTTAGATATGGTGGTTTTTATTATTGAATATATTTTTAAGATATCTTTCTTCCTTTATTTTCATCTGGTAACACAGTTCCATCCTGCTCTAGAGTGACAACGATCAAATTTCTTCATAAATTTCGGCCCAAATGTATTCTTCTACAGATGATGGGAGGCTGATCCTGCTAACACTACACCTTTGGGGACACTATCCTATTGGGGACACTAGTATAATTCTGATTGTGATTAAGATACTGATCTGTACAGACGCAATACTGGTAATAGTGGTGATCAGCGACTTATAGTGTGACTGTGATAGTGTGGAGGGCAATCTGGCGCTAGTCCTTAGATATGGTGGATGTATTATTTAATATATTTTAAAGATATCTTTCTTCCTTTATTTTCATCTGCAAAGAATTCGGAAGGAATTTCATACTGTATTAACAGGTATTTTTCTGCCCTTGCAAAACACGTACTATAAAATAAATGATCCACCACATCTAAAAAATGGTAAGCTGTAATATGAAAATGTTTTTGATTTTGGGTTTAGATGTACCTAAAACTAAACGTAGACAATCATATTATAATTTTTAATAAAATAAAAAATTGAAAGCATGTGAAGAATGCAGAAAATGGATCTGGTTGCCAGGATGATGTAACTTCAGGGACTGTGCCCAAAATTTCCATCAAATAGCCACTCAATGCCTGCAGACACCAGATGTGGAGGAAGAATGAAGATGGCGGCAGCGGTGGACAGAGAGGAGTGGAAGGATTGTGGACCTTTGTGGTAGATCCGCAATATTGTGTAATGATGGAAATGGCACACTGAGGATTTAGTTCCACTTTAATCAATTGTGTACAAGAGGTGCACTACAGGGCCAAAAAACATACAGAGGTACACAGTATGTGAGTAGTACAGCCTGTATTTCTGTATGGTGCAATGTTTATAAACAATAATCAGATGAGAGATACAAAGTAACATTGTTTATAAACATCAATCAGATGGGAGATAGAGGGATACAAAGTAACATTGTTTATAAACATCGATCAGATGGAGATAGATACGAAGTAACATTGTTTATAAACACCGATCAGACGGGAGATAGAAATACAAAGTAACATTGTTTATAAACACCGATCAGACGGGAGATAGAAATACAAAGTAACATTGTTTATAAACATCGATCAGACGGGAGATGGAGAGATACAAAGTAACATTGTTTATAAACATCGATCAGATGGGAGATAGAGGGATACAAAGTAACACTGTTTATAAACATCGATCAGACGGGAGATAGAGAGATACAAAGTAACATTGTTTATAAACATCGCTCAGACGGGAGATAGAGAGATACAAAGTAACATTGTTTATAAACATGGATCAGACGGGAGATAGAAATACAAAGTAACATTGTTTATAAACATCGATCAGACGGGAGATAGAAAGATACAAAGTAACATTGTTTATAAACATTGATCAGACGGGAGATGGAGAGATACAAAGTAACATTGTTTATAAACACCGATCAGACGGGAGATAGAGAGATACAAAGTAACATTGTTTACAAACATCGATCAGACAGGAGATGGAGAGATACAAGGTAACATTGTTTATAAACATCGATCAGACGGGAGATAGAGAGATACAAAGTAAAATTGTTTATAGACATCGATCAGATGGGAAATAGAGAGATACAAAGTAACATTGTTTATAAACATCGATCAGACGGGAGACAGAGAGATACAAAGTAACATTGTTTATAAACACCGATCAGACGGGAGATAGAGAGATACAAAGTAACATTGTTTACAAACATCGATCAGACGGGAGATAGAGAGATACAAAGTAAAATTGTTTATAGACATCGATCAGATGGGAGATAGAGAGATACAAAGTAACATTGTTTATAAACATTGATCAGACGGGAGATAGAAACATTGATCACAAATCATTAGTAAGTCCTCATCTGGAATATGCAGTTCAGTTTTGGGCTCCAATTCAAAAAAAGAACATTGGGGAACTGGAGAAAGTACAGAGAAGGGCAACCAAACTGATACGAGGCATGGAGGAGATCAGCTATGAGGAAAGATTAGAGGAACTGAATGTATTCTCTACTGAGAAGAGGAGATTAACCCCCCTGGCGGTATTCCCGAGTGTAGCTCGGGGTAAAGTTTCAGTACCACAAGCGGTAACCCCCCCGAGCTACACTCGGGCTTACCATGCGGCGCTGCTCCACGATCCCTGTATCACTTACCTTGTCCTGCGCTCCCACGATGTCCCTCCTGCAGTGTCCCCGACAATGTAATCCGGCGGATGCCGGCATCTGTCATCTGGGTTCCGTCTCTTGTGAGCGTCGGGACGTACGGGGGACGGAACTGGCGGGAAATTCAAAAATGACAAAAAGTGACATTCACTAAAATTACTAAAATCTCATAGTATTCCATTCCTGTATCAAACCATTTCACATACATTTTGTCCCGAGTGCTCTGTCCGGCGCCCTGCCTGCATTTTTACTGTTCTTATTGCCTGGAAACTGAGAAACGTCCATGGCGTCCAAAAAGCGTCACTTTAAGTCAAAAGCGGTTTTAGACCGGCTAGAGAACAGCGATAGTAAATCAGAACCACTTGCAGAATTGAGTGATAATGATTTGTGGGGGAAATTCCTCATCAGACACTGAAAAAGATTCTGCGACTTTGCTCAGCGATGTGCGAACTTGGCGCTATATTTCACATTTCAGTGTTTTTGGTTTGATTATATTATTGAATTAAATGTATTATTATTATATTATTATTTTTATGATTATTTATTAAATTATAATTTATGATTTAGTGTTTCAAATTTTATCATCCCCGGGATGTTTACTAGACTCTTGTCCGGACAGATTTCAGTGAGTTATTCCTAAAAATTACAGCCCTACAATAAAAAAAAAACGACATATTTCCATGCAAAATAATGGTACCGCTTTCAGCACCAAAAATCTGAAATAATCAGACCGCCAGGGAGATTGAGGGGGGATATGATCTCCATGTATAATACATAAGGGGGGATATGATCACCATGTATAATACATAAGGGGGGATATGATCTCCATGTATAATACATAAGGGGGGATATGATCACCATGTATAATACATAAGGGGGGATATGATCTCCATGTATAATACATAAGGGGGGATATGATCTCCATGTATAATACATAAGGGGGGGATATGATCTCCATGTATAATACATAAGGGGGGATATGATCTCCATGTATAATACATAAGGGGGGATATGATCTCCATGTATAATACATAAGGGGGGGATATGATCTCCATGTATAATACATAAGGGGGGATATGATCACCATGTATAATACATAAGGGGGGATATGATATCCATGTATAATACATAAGGGGGGGATATGATCTCCATGTATAATACATAAGGGGGATATGATCTCCATGTATAATACATAAGGGGGATATGATCTCCATGTATAATACATAAGGGGGGATATGATCTCCATGTATAATACATAAGGGGGGATATGATCTCCATGTATAATACATAAGGGGGGATATGATCTCCATGTATAATACATAAGGGGGGGATATGATCTCCATGTATAATACATAAGGGGGAATATGATCACCATGTATAAAACATAAGGGGGGATATGATCACCATGTATAATACATAAGGGGGGGATATGATCTCCATGTATAATACATAAGGGGGGATATGATCTCCATGTATAATACATAAGGGGGGATATGATCTCCATGTATAATACATAAGGGGGGATATGATCTCCATGTATAATACATAAGGGGGGATATGATCACCATGTATAATACATAAGGGGGGATATGATATCCATGTATAATACATAAGGAGGGGATATGATCTCCATGTATAATACATAAGGGGGGATATGATCTCCATGTATAATACATAAGGGGGGAAATGATCTCCATGTAAAATACATAAGGGGGATATGATCTCCATGTATAATACATAAGGGGGGGATATGATCTCCATGTATAATACATAAGGGGGGAAATGATCTCCATGTAAAATACATAAGGGGGATATGATCTCCATGTATAATACATAAGGGGGGGATATTATCTCCATGTATAATACATAAAGGGGGGTATGATCTCCATGTATAATACATAAGGGGGGATATGATCTCCATGTATAATACATAAAGGGGGGTATGATCTCCATGTATAATACATAAGGGGGGATATGATTTCCATGTATAATACATAAGGGGGGATATGATCTCCATGTATAATACATAAGGGGGATATGATCTCCATGTATAATACATAAGGGGGATATGATCTCCATGTATAATACATAAGGGGGAAGATATGATCTCCATGTATAATACATAAGGGGGATATGATCTCCATGTATAATACATAAGGGGGATATGATCTCCATGTATAATACATAAGGGGGGATATGATCACCATGTATAATACATAAGGGGGGATATGATCTCCATGTATAATACATAAGGGGGATATGATCTCCATGTATAATACATAAGGGGGGATATGATCTCCATGTATAATACATAAGGGGGGAAATGATCTCCATGTAAAATACATAAGGGGGATATGATTTCCATGTATGATACATAAGGGGGATATGATCTCCATGTATGATACATAAGGGGGATATGATCTCCATGTATAATACATAAGGGGGGGATATGATCTCCATGTATAATACATAAGGGGGATATGATCACCATGTATAATACATAAGGGGGGATATGATCTCCATGTATAATACATAAGGGGGGATATGATCTCCATGTATAATACATAAGGGGGGGTATGATCTCCATGTATAATACATAAGGGGGGATATGATTTCCATGTATAATACATAAGGGGGATATGATCTCAATGTATGATACATAAGGGGGATATGACCTCCATGTATGATACATAAGGGGGATATGATCACTATGTATGATACATAAGGGGGGGATATGATCTCCATGTATGATACATAAGGGGGATATGATCTCCATGTATGATACATAAGGGGGGATATGATCACCATGTATAATACATAAGGGGGGATATGATCTCCATGTATAATACATAAGGGGATATTTTCTCCATGTATAATACATAAGGGGGGATATGATCACCATGTATAATACATAAGGGGGGATATGATCTCCATGTATAATACATAAGGGGGGATATGATCTCCATGTATAATACATAAGGGGGGATATGATCTCCATGTATAATACATAAGGGGGGGGGATATGATCTCCATGTATAATACATAAGGGGGGATATGATCTCCATGTATAATACATAAGGGGGGATATGATCTCCATGTATGATACATAAGGGGGGAAATGATCTCCATGCATAATACATAAGGGGGATATGATCTCCATGTATAACACATAAGGGGGGATATGATCACCATGTATAATACATAAGGGGGGATACAATCTCCATGTGTAATACATAAGGGGGGATATGATCACCTTGTATAATACATAAGGGGGATATGATCACCATGTATAATACATAAGGGGGGATAGGATCTCCATGTATAATACATAAGGGGGGATATGATCTCCATGTATAATACATAAGGGGGGATATGATCTCCATGTATAATACATAAGGGGGGATATGATCTCCATGTATAATACATAAGGGAGGATATGATCTCCATCTATAATACATAAGGGGGGGATATGATCTCCATGTATAATACATAAGGGGGATATGATCTCCATGTATAATACATAAGGGGGGATATGATCACCATGTATAATACATAAGTGGGGATATGATCTCCATGTATAATACATAAGGGGGATATGATCACCATGTATAACACATAAGGGGGGATATGATCTCCATGTTTAATACATAAGGGGGGGATATGATCTCCATATATAATACATAAGGGGGGAAATGATCTCCATGTATAATACATAAGGGGGATATGATCTCCATGTATAATACATAAGGGGGGGGGATATGATCTCCATGTATAATACATAAGGGGGATATGATCTCCATGCATAATACATAAGGGGGGATATGATCTCCATGTTTAATACATAAGGGGGGATATGATCTCCATGTTTAATACATAAGGGGGGATATGATCTCCATATATAATACATAAGGGGGGATATGATCACCATGTATAATACATAAGGGGGGATATGATCTCCATGTATAATACATAAGGGGGGATATGATCTCCATGTATAATACATAAGGGGGGGATATGATCACCATGTATAATACATAAGGGGGATATGATATCCATGTATAATACATAAGGGGGGATATGATCACCATGTATAATACATAAGGGGGGATATGATCTCCATGTATAATACATAAGGGGGGATATGATCTCCATGTATAATACATAAGGGGGGAAATGATCTCCATGTATAATACATAAGGGGAATATGATCTCCATGTATAATACATAAGGGGGGGGGAATATGATCTCCATGTTTAATACATAAGGGGGGATATGATCTCCATGTTTAATACATAAGGGGGGATATGATCTCCATGTATAATACATAAGGGGGGATATGATCTCCATGTATAATACATAAGGGGGGATATGATCACCATGTATAATACATAAGGGGGATATGATCTCCATGTATAATACATAAGGGGGGATATGATCACCATGTATAATACATAAGGGGGGATATGATCTCTATATATAATACATAAGGGGGGATATGATCTCCATGTATAATACATAAGGGGGGATATGATCTCCATGTATAATACATAAGGGGGGAAATGATCTCCATGTATAATACATAAGGGGAATATGATCTCCATGTATAATACATAAGGGGGGGGGGAATATGATCTCCATGTATAATACATAAGGGGGATATGAGCTCCATGCATAATACATAAGGGGGGAAATGATCTCCATGTAAAATACATAAGGGGGATATGATCTCCATGTATAATACATAAGGGGGGATATGATCACCATGTATAATACATAAGGGGGGGATATGATCTCCATGTATGATACATAAGGGGGATATGATCTCCATGTATGATACATAAGGGGGATATGATCACCATGTATAATACATAAGGGGGGATATGATCTCCATGTATAATACATAAGGGGGATATGATCTCCATGTATAATACATAAGGGGGGATATGATCTCCATGTATGATACATAAGGGGGGATATGATCTCCATGTATAATACATAAGGGGGATATGATCTCCATGTATGATACATAAGGGGGATATGATCACCATGTATAATACATAAGGGGGGGATATGATCTGCATGTATAATACATAAGGGGGATATGATCACCATGTATAATACATAAGGGGGGATATGATCTCCATGTATAATACATAAGGGGGGATATGATCTCCATGTATGATACATAAGGGGGATATGATCTCCATGTATAATACATAAGGGGGGGATATGATCTCCATGTATGATACATAAGGGGGATATGATCACCATGTATAATACATAAGGGGGATATGATCTCCATGTATAATACATAAGGGGGGATATGATCTCCATGTATAATACATAAGGGGGGATATGATCTCCATGTATAATACATAAGGGAGGATATGATCTCCATCTATAATACATAAGGGGGATATGATCTCCATGTATAATACATAAGGGGGCTATGATCACCATGTATAATACATAAGGGGGATATGATCTCCATGTATAATACATAAGGGGGATATGATCACCATGTATAATACATAAGGGAAGATATGATCTCCATGTTTAATACATAAGGGGGGGATATGATCTCCATATATAATACATAAGGGGGGAAATGATCTCCATGTATAATACATAAGGGGGATATGATCTCCATGTATAATACATAAGGGGGGGGGATATGATCTCCATGTATAATACATAAGGGGGATATGATCTCCATGCATAATACATAAGGGGGGATATGATCTCCATGTTTAATACATAAGGGGGGATATGATCTCCATGTTTAATACATAAGGGGGATATGATCTCCATATATAATACATAAGGGGGGATATGATCACCATGTATAATACATAAGGGGGGATATGATCTCCATGTATAATACATAAGGGGGGATATGATCACCATGTATAATACATAAGGGGGATATGATCTCCATGTATAATACATAAGGGGGGATATGATCACCATGTATAATACATAAGGGGGGATATGATCTCTATATATAATACATAAGGGGGGATATGATCTCCATGTATAATACATAAGGGGGGATATGATCTCCATGTATAATACATAAGGGGGGAAATGATCTCCATGTATAATACATAAGGGGAATATGATCTCCATGTATAATACATAAGGGGGGGGGGGGGGAATATGATCTCCATGTATAATACATAAGGGGGATATGAGCTCCATGCATAATACATAAGGGGGGATATGATCTCCATGTATAATACATAAGGGGGGTATGATCTCCATGTATAATACATAAGGGGGGAAATGATCTCCATGTAAAATACATAAGGGGGGATATGATCTCCATGTATGATACATAAGGGGGATATGATCACCATGTATAATACATAAGGGGGATATGATCTCCATGTATAATACATAAGGGGGGATATGATCTCCATGTATAATACATAAGGGGGGATATGATCTCCATGTATAATACATAAGGGAGGATATGATCTCCATCTATAATACATAAGGGGGATATGATCTCCATGTATAATACATAAGGGGGGATATGATCACCATGTATAATACATAAGTGGGGATATGATCTCCATGTATAATACATAAGGGGGATATGATCACCATGTATAATACATAAGGGGGGATATGATCTCCATGTTTAATACATAAGGGGGGGATATGATCTCCATATATAATACATAAGGGGGGAAATGATCTCCATGTATAATACATAAGGGGGATATGATCTCCATGTATAATACATAAGGGGGGGGGATATGATCTCCATGTATAATACATAAGGGGGATATGATCTCAATGCATAATACATAAGGGGGGATATGATCTCCATGTTTAATACATAAGGGGGGATATGATCTCCATGTTTAATACATAAGGGGGATATGATCTCCATATATAATACATAAGGGGGGATATGATCACCATGTATAATACATAAGGGGGGATATGATCTCCATGTATAATACATAAGGGGGGATATGATCACCATGTATAATACATAAGGGGGATATGATCTCCATGTATAATACATAAGGGGGGATATGATCACCATGTATAATACATAAGGGGGGATATGATCTCCATGTATAATACATAAGGGGAATATGATCTCCATGTATAATACATAAGGGGGGGGGGAATATGATCTCCATGTATAATACATAAGGGGGATATGAGCTCCATGCATAATACATAAGGGGGGATATGATCTCCATGTATAATACATAAGGGGGGTATGATCTCCATGTATAATACATAAGGGGGGAAATGATCTCCATGTAAAATACATAAGGGGGGATATGATTTCCATGTATAATACATAAGGGGGGATATGATCTCCATGTATAATACATAAGGGGGGATATGATTTCCATGTATAATACATAAGGGGGATATGATCTCCATGTATGATACATAAGGGGGATATGATCTCCATGTATGATACATAAGGGGGATATGATCTCCATGTATGATACATAAGGGGGATATGATCACCATGTATAATACATAAGGGGGGATATGATCTCCACGTATAATACATAAGGGGGATATGATCTCCATGTATAATACATAAGGGGGGATATGATCTCCATGTATGATACATAAGGGGGGATATGATCTCCATGTATAATACATAAGGGGGATATGATCTCCATGTATGATACATAAGGGGGATATGATCACCATGTATAATACATAAGGGGGGGATATGATCTCCATGTATAATACATAAGGGGGATATGATCACCATGTATAATACATAAGGGGGGATATGATCTCCATGTATAATACATAAGGGGGGATATGATCTCCATGTATGATACATAAGGGGGATATGATCACCATGTATAATACATAAGGGGGGGATATGATCTCCATGTATAATACATAAGGGGGATATGATCACCATGTATAATACATAAGGGGGGGATATGATCTCCATGTATAATACATAAGGGGGATATGATCACCATATATAATACATAAGGGGGGATATGATCTCCATGTATAATACAAAAGGGGGGGATATGATCTCCATGTATAATACATAAGGGGGGGATATGATCTCCATGTATAATACATAAGGGGGGATATGATCGCCATGTATAATACATAAGGGGGATATGATCTCCATGTATGATACATAAGGGGGATATGATCACCATGTATAATACATAAGGGGGGGGGATATGATCTCCGTGTATAATACATAAGGGGGATATGATCTCCATGTATAATACATAAGGGGGGATATGATCACCATGTATAATACATAAGGGGGGATACAATCTCCATGTGTAATACATAAGGGGGGATATGATCTCCATGTATAATACATAAGGGGGGATATGATCTCCATGTATAATACATAAGGGGGGATATGATCTCCATGTATAATACATAAAGGGGATATGATCTCCATGTATAATACATAAGGGGGTATATGGTCTCCATGTATAATACATAAGGGGGGGATATGATCACCATGTATAATACATAAGGGGGATATGATCTCCATGTATAATACATAAGGTGGGGATATGATCTCCATGTATAATACATAAGGGGGGGGGGATATGATCACCATGTATAATACATAAGGGGGGATATGATCACCATGTATAATACATAAGGGGGGATACAATCTCCATGTGTAATACATAAGGGGGGATATGATCTCCATGTATAATACATAAGGGGGGGATATGATCTCCATGTATAATACATAAGGGGGGATACGATCTCCATGTATAATACATAAGGGGGGATATGATCTCCATGTATAATACATAAGGGGGGATATGATCTCCATGTATAATATATAAGGGGGGATATGATCTCCATGTATGATATATAAGGGGGGATATGATCTCCATGTATGATACATAAGGGGGGATATGATCTCCATGTATAATACATAAGGGGGGATATGATCTCCATGTATAATACATAAGGGGGGATATGATCTCCATGTATAATACATAAGGGGGGATATGATCTCCATGTATAATACATAAGGGGGATATGATCTCCATGTATAATATAGAGATGAGCGAATCGAACCAGGCGAACCGGAATTCGAGTCGAATTTCAGGAAATATTCGATTCGCGGCGAAACCGAAATTTTGCCTACTTCGGGTGCGCGAATCGAACATTTCCCGATCAGCCGGCAAAAGTGTCCCTGCAGTGAGCTCCGCTATTTCTGACAGTTCTCTGACAGAAGGAACACATGTTTAGCGGTTGAAACATTGTATCTATTAGTTTCCATTTAGGATACAGATGTTTCAACCGCTGTACATGTGAAGAAGCTGTGAGAGAACTGTCAGAAATAGAGGAACTCTGCACATACACTTTTTGCCGGCTTGGAATTATTCTTCTTTTCATCCTACTTCTTCTTCTTCTTCTTCTTCTTCATCCTCATCCTCATCCTCTTCTTCTGAGGATGAGGATGAGGATGAAGAAGAAGAAGAAGCAGTAGGATGAAAATAAGAATAATTCCAAGCCGGCAAAAAGTGTATGTGCAGAGTTCCTCTATTCTGCAGATACACTTAGAGGAGCTCTGCACATACACTTTTTGCCTGTTTGGAATTAATCTTATTTTCATCCTACTTCTTCTTCTTCTTCTTCTTCTTTATCCTCATCCTCAGAAGAAGAAGAAGAGGATGAAGAAGAAGAAGAAGAAGAAGAAGAAGAAGAAGAAGTAGGATGAAAATAAGAATAATTGCAAGCCGGCAAAAAGTGTATGTGCAGAGTTCCTCTATTCTGCAGATACACTTAGAGGAGCTCTGCAGATACACTTAGAGGAGCTCTGCACATACACTTTTTGCCGGCTTGGAATTAATCTTATTTTCATCCTACTTCTTCTTCTTCTTCTTCTTCTTCATCCTCATCCTCATCCTCAGAAGAAGAAGAAGAGGATGAGGATGAGGATGAAGAAGAAGAAGAAGAAGAAGAAGAAGAAGAAGAAGTAGGATAAAAATAAGAATAATTCCAAGCCGGCAAAAAGTGTATGTGCAGAGCTCCTCTAAGTGTATCTGCAGAGCTCCTCTAAGTGTATCTGCAGAATAGAGGAACTCTGCACATACACTTTTTGCCGGAAACCGCTGTATGGAGGGAATGTCCCAGAACTGTCATAAATAGTCTATTTCTGACAGTTCTGGGACATTCACTCCATACAGCTGTTTCAACCGCTGTATGGAGGGAATGTCATAGAACTGTCAGAAATAGACTATTTATGACAGTTCTGGGACTGTCCTTCCATACAGCGGTTGAAACATTGTATCTATTTGTTTCCATAAATGACATTCTGCAGATACACTTAGAGGAGCGCTGCAGATACACTTTTTGCCGGCTTGGAATTATTCTTATTTTCATCCTACTTCTTCTTTTTCTTCTTATGAGGATGAGGATGAAGAAGAAGAAGTAGGATGAAAATAAGATTAATTCCAAGCCGGCAAAAAGTGTATCTGCAGTGCTCCTCTAAGTGTATTTGCAGAATGTCATTTATGGAAAAAAATAGATACAATGTTTCAACCGCTGTATGGAAGGACAGTCCCAGAACTGTCATAAATAGTCTATTTCTGACAGTTCTGGGACATTCACTCCATACAGCTGTTTCAACCGCTGTATGGAGGGAATGTCATAGAACTGTCAGAAATAGACTATTAATGACAGTTCTGGGACTGTCCTTCCATACAGCGGTTGAAACATTGTATGTATTTGTTTCCATAAATGGATCCATTTATGGAAACAAATAGATACAATGTTTCAACCGCTGTATGGAAGGACAGTCCCAGAACTGTCATTAATAGTCTATTTCTGACAGTTCTATGACATTCCCTCCATACAGGGGTTGAAACAGCTGTATGGAGTGAATGTCCCAGAACTGTCAGAAATAGACTATTTATGGCAGTTCTGGGACATTCACTCCATACAGCGGTTGAAACATTGTATCTATTTTTTTCCATAAATGACATTCTGCAAATACACTTAGAGGAGCGCTGCAGATACACTTTTTGCCGGCTTGGAATTAATCTTATTTTCATCCTACTTCTTCTTCTTCATCCTCATCCTCATCCTCATAAGAAGAAAAAGAAGAAGTAGGATGAAAATAAGAATAATTCCAAGCCGGCAAAAAGTGTATCTGCAGCGCTCCTCTAAGTGTATCTGCAGAATGTCATTTATGGAAAAAAATACATACAATGTTTCAACCGCTGCATGGAAGGACTGTCCCAGAACTGTCATTAATAGTCTATTTCTGACAGTTCCATGACATTCCCTCCATACAGCGGTTGAAACAGCTGTATGGAGTGAATGTCCCAGGAACTGTCAGAAATAGACAGAAACTGTCACAGAACTGTCCTTCTTCTCATCCTTCTCCTTCTTCTCATCCTTCTTCTCATCCTTCTTCTCATCCTTCTCCTTCTTCTCATCCTTCTCCTTCTTCTCATCCTTCTCCTTCTCCTTCTTCTCATCCTTCTCCTTCTTCTCATCCTTCTCCTTCTCCTTCTTCTCATCCTTTCCTTCTCCTTCTTCTCATCCTTCTCCTTCTCCTTCTTCTCATCCTTCTCCTTCTCCTTCTTCTCATCCTTCTCCTTCTCCTTCTTCTCATCCTTCTCCTTCTCCATCTTCTCATCCTTCTCCTTCTCCTTCTTCTCATCCTTCTCCTTCTCCTTCTTCTCATCCTTCTCCTTCTCCATCTTCTCATCCTTCTTCTTTTCCTTCTTCTCATCCTTCTCCTTCTGCTTCTCCTTCTCCTTCTCCTTCTCCTTCTTCTCATCCTTCTCCTTCTTCTCATCCTTCTCCTTCTTCTCATCCTTCTCCTTCTCCTTCTTCTCATCCTTCTCCTTCTTTCTCATCCTTCTCCTTCTTCTCATCCTTCTCCTTCTTCTCATCCTTCTCCTTCTCCTCATCCTTCTCCTTCTTCTCATCCTTCTCCTTCTCCTTCTTCTCATCCTTCTCCTTCTCCTTCTTCTCATCCTTCTCCTTCTCCATCTTCTCATCCTTCTCCTTCTCCTTCTTCTCATCCTTCTCCTTCTTCTCATCCTTCTCCTTCTCCTTCTTCTCATCCTTCTCCTTCTTCTCATCCTTCTCCTTCTCCTCATCCTTCTCCTTCTCCTTCTTCTCATCCTTCTCCTTCTCCTTCTTCTCATCCTTCTCCTTCTTCTCATCCTTCTCCTTCTCCTCATCCTTCTCCTTCTCCTTCTTCTCATCCTTCTCCTTCTCCTTCTTCTCATCCTTCTCCTTCTCCTTCTCCTTCTTCTCATCCTTCTCCTTCTTCTCATCCTTCTCCTTCTCCTACTTCTCATCCTTCTCCTTCTTCTCATCCTTCTCCTTCTTCTCATCCTTCTCCTTCTTCTTCTCATCCTTCTCCTACTTCTCATCCTTCTTCTCATCCTTCTTCTCATCCTTCTCCTTCTTCTCATCCTTCTCCTTCTTCTCATCCTTCTCCTTCTCCTTCTTTTCATCCTTCTCCTTCTCCTTCTTCTCATCCTTCTCCTTTTCCATCTTCTCATCCTTCTCCTTTTCCTTCTTCTCATCCTTCTCCTTCTGCTTCTCCTTCTCCTTCTCCGTCTTCTCATCCTTCTCCTTCTTCTCATCCTTCTCCTTCTTCTCATCCTTCTCCTTCTTCTCATCCTTCTTCTCATCCTTCTCCTTCTTCTCATCCTTCTCCTTCTTCTCATCCTTCTCCTTCTCCTTCTTCTCATCCTTCTCCTTCTCCTCATCCTTCTCCTTCTCCTTCTTCTCATCCTTCTCCTTCTTCTCATCCTTCTCCTTCTCCTTCTTCTCATCCTTCTCCTTCTTCTCATCCTTCTCCTTCTCCTTCTTCTCATCCTTCTCCTTCTTCTCATCCTTCTTCTCATCCTTCTCCTTCTTCTCATCCTTCTCCTTCTTCTCATCCTTCTCCTTCTTCTCATCCTTCTTCTCATCCTTCTTCTCATCCTTCTCCTTCCTCTCATCCTTCTCCTTCTCCTTCTTCTCATCCTTCTCCTTCTCCTTCTTCTCATCCTTCTCCTTCTCATCCTTCTCTTTCTTCTCATCCTTCTCCTTCTTCTCATCCTTCTCCTTCTCCTTCTTCTCATCCTTCTTCTCCTCATCCTTCTCCTTCTTCTCATCCTTCTCCTCTTCTCTCATCCTTCTCCTTCTCCTTTTTATCATCCTTCTCCTTCTCCTTCTTCTCATCCTTCTCCTTCTCCTTCTTCTCATCCTTCTCCTTCTCTCATCCTTCTCCTTCTCCTTCTCTTTCCTCATCTCCAAGGGCATTTAAATTAAAGGTACAGTGTTCTGCACTAATTTAAAGGCTCTCTGAAGCCTAGAAACCCTTTTTATAAGTCATCTTCGTAGCGAAGAAATTCGCATCGAATCGAATTTCACACTGGAATTCGCCGAATCAGCCGAATCGAATTTTTGAGAAATTCGCTCATCTCTAGTATAATACATAAGGGGGGATATGATCTCCATGTATAATACATAAGGGGGGATATGATCTCCATGTATAATACATAAGGGGGGATATGATCTCCATGTATAATACATAAGGGGGGATATGATCTCCATGTATAATACATAAGGGGGGATATGATCTCCATGTATAATACATAAGGGGGATATGATCTCCATGTATAATACATAAGGGGGATATGATCTCCATGTATAATACATAAGGGGGGGGGGATATGATCTCCATGTATAATACATAAGGGGGGGATATGATCTCCATATATAATACATAAGGGGGGGATATGATCTCCATGTATAATACATAAGGGGGGATATGATCTCCATGTATAATACATAAGGGGGGGATATGATCTCCATGTATAAATACATCAGTGGTTCATATAGTGAACTCGGTGTAGAGTTATTCCCCCTGAGGTCATCACAGAGGACAAGGGGGCGATCTTTACATCTGGAGGAAAAGAAATTTAATCTCCAAACACAGAAAGGTTTCTTCACAGTAAGAGCTGTGAAAATGTGGAATAGACTCCCTCAAGAGTTGGTTGTGGCCAGCTCAGTGGATTGCTGTAGGAAAGTCCTGGATTCTTTCTTGGATACACAGAATATAACTGGATATAACCTTTATAGGGAAAGTTGATCCAGGGAATATCCGATTGCCTCTCGGGGGATCAGGAAGGAATTTTTTCCCAGCAGGTGCAAATTGGATCATGCTTTGCTGGGGTTTTTGTCTTCCTCTGGATCAAATGTGGGTGTAGGATTATAACTTTTTAATGTTTGAACTGGATGGACTTTTGTCTTTTTTCAGCCAGACTAACTATGTAACATTGATCAGACAGGAGATAGAGAGATACAAAGTAACATTATTCATAAAGTATTATGTCTAATTCATCTGCTGATCAAATGAATGAGCTTCTATCTGCACAGGATATCAGTTAAAGCAACCTGACAAAGAAATGTATATTATACGCATATAAATATATCTAAACGTTTTTCTTTTTTATGTCTTTCTATTTAGTCCCTTAATAACCTTTTGGGGCTCATTCACTAAAGCTGGAGAGTACAAAATCAAGCTCACTTCTACAAGAAACCAATCAGCTTCCAGGTTTGATTGCCAAAACGTAACCATTTCCCGCGCGCCATGTACTGCGGCCGCGCGGCAGTTACAGGCAAAGCGACGTATCCGTACGTCGCTCTGGCTGTACCAACACAGGGGGGGGGGGGGCGGCGCTACTCCCTCGTGATTGCTGTTTCCAGCAGACACAGCGGAATGAAGATTTCGGTGATCATGTGATCGCTATGCATAAGGGGGGGGATATGATCACCATGTATATGATCATATGATAACAATGTAACCAAAACTGTTATGAATCCATCTCATTCATGACATCTCTGCTTCTCTTCCTAGTGAACTGCGATTGGCCCACAGCTGTCACATGATACATGGGACCAATCACAGCACCCTGTACCGTGTCACCAGCTCCAGTCAATCACAGATCACTATCCTGAGCTGTCAAAACTTAACTCCCTGGGGGTGATCAGGATTCCGTGATCACCCCCCCCCCCCCAGTAGTACAATGTTACTATGGTGTATTATTGTGATAAAAGTATTAAAAAATAAATTATATTTTAAAAAGTAAAAAAAATACCATATTGAGAATTTTTTTAAATGTTTTTTTTTAAAGAATTTTTTATTTTTTAACTACTTGTCAACCGCTTACCCGCATTTTGCAGGTGAACAGCAGCTCGACGTAATCATGCGTCACTTCGTATTTTGGGGTGTGAACGCACCTGCGCCCCCCGCTGCCCTCTCACCCGTCAGTCCAGGGAGAGCAGAGAGAACACGGCGCCGAGTAAAAGCACCACTACATATTACACGCATGCGTTAGATTAGCACATTTAACCCTTTTTTTGCCCCTGTTAACCCTTTTATCGCCCCTATTAACCCTTCGATCGCCCCTATTAACCCTTTGATCGCCCCTATTAAGCCTTTGACCGCCCCTATTAACCCTTTGACCGCCCCTATTAACCCTTTGATCGCCCCTATTAACCCTTTGACCGCCCCTATTAACCCTTTCATCACCCCTATTAACCCTTTG